>NC_041217.1:81406679-81413122 GCF_002837175.3 Physeter macrocephalus | reverse complement strand
TCTTTGTTTCTGCGCGCGGGCTTTCTCTAGTTGCGGCGAGTGGGGGCTACTCTTCGTTGTGGTGAGCGGGCTTCTCATTACGGTGGCTTCTCTTGTTGTCGAGCACAGGCTCTAGGTGCGCGGGCTTCAGTAGTTGCGGCGCGTGGGCTCAGTAGTTGTGGCTCGCGGGCTCTAGAGCACAGGCTCCATAGTTGTGGCGCACGGGCTTAGTTGTTCCGCGGCATGTGAGATATTCCCGGACCAGGGCTCGAACCTGTGTCCCCCTACATTGGCAGGCGGATTCTTAACCACTGCGTCACCAGGGAAGCCCCTGTATTTTCTTTTATTATTACTTTATTTCTTCACAACACTTTGGCTCCATGGTACCCCGGGCACCTGTTGTGTTTGCCTGCTGCTGTGGTAGTGGTTTGTGGCATTCAGGGGACCCGAGGGAGTAAAGAGGCAGTGTCACCCAGGACTCCAAGGAGGAGGGAAGGAGACAGGGAAGAGGATCTGAGGAGGAAGGGAAGTCTGGGTTTAGGGGAAGAAATGTGATTACACATATAGACTGATGGGGGAAAAACAAGAAAGGAGGGTGAGAGTGAAAATACCAGTGAGAGAGGAGGAGTGACTGGGGAACAGCCTCCAGGTGACAGGAAGTGAGAGTTGAAGAGCCTGGAAGTGGGTTGACCTGTGACAGGAAGGACCCTCAGCCCGGAGGCTGGAGGAAGGGGGGATGCAGGTGTCGAGAGCTATGAAGGTGGGGTGGGAAGCTGGTGGCCTCCAAGGTCTCAAGGAAGGAGACATGGTGAGGATGGGATTTAGCGGCCTTGGGGACAGTGAAAGGCTTGGCACTGGGATTGAAAGAGACAGCAGCTCATCTTCCACCTTTCCTCAGCTCCCCCTCCCCCTTCGCCGGCAGCCCCTAGTCCTGCCTCCTCATCCCCTCACTGTTTCCTCCCTACCAGACCCACCATCAACAACAGCTTACCCAGGAGGTCAAACCCGGGACAGAGGTGATGGCTGAGGGGGCCACTGTGGAGACAAAATGTCACACCCCCTCAACAGGGATCTCCCCACCCTTCCCTCTGCTCTGGCCCTGCCTCATTGTGAATTCTCATCCAGTTCCATATCCCTGGGCCTCCTTATGAGTTTCCCTCACCAAATGTGTACTTGTACATCTTCTTTGCACCTTTCCCTCAAATTGGATTAGTTCTATTATAAGCTGAGTGCAATTTTCAAATACATATTTCATGGATTTCTGTCTGCTCAGATCTATGGAGCCAGGACGCGCGCACACACACACACACACACACACACACACACACACACACACACACACACATTGGGAATCCCTAGGCATAGTTCCAAAGAGCTCTCCCCACGCTCAAAAATTTTTTGAAGTTTCATAGTATGTCTTTTAAATTTATTGGAATATTGTATTCTCTTCCATAATATATTTATTTTTGATATCATATAAATACATTTTAAAACATGTACTAGCAAATATAATTGGCATTCCAAGAAGACATTCCGTGTTTGTCCTGTGGCCACTTATACTCCTTGGGGCACGGCTGAACATTCCTAGGGGCACCTGTGTCTTGTCTGAGAAACAGATCTATAAATTATTGCTTTCTTCTTTCTTATTTGCAAGCCTACCAATTCACTATCAACAGTATAGCTGATGTGTTCACGTTTGATTTAGATGTTATTTAATTGCACTAGATGGATAGAATGTTAGCAATTGCAGGAATCATAAAGTACTGTTGGTCCATATGGAGCCCAGAGAGGGTAATGACTGGTCTGAGGTCCCAGAGCAAGTTGGGGGTAGAATTGGGGCTTGTCCCCAGGTGTCCTGACTCTCAGTCAGGACTCTCCATTCTTCCATATCTTTCTTTATCCTTTGGTGTTTTTGAAGACCCCATCTATTTCTAAAATTATATAATTCTAAGTAAGGGTACAGAAGTTAACCCTTGTGTACTCTTCATGATGCCTTCTCTTCCTGAATCCATTACTCCTTATCATTCACCTTTGTCTGTAGACTCCAAGCAGCATTATGTCTTCTTTTCAAGACTGCATTTAGGTCCTAGACAAATTGAATTAATTAATAACCCAAATAAATCTAATCATTTTTATATATGATTATTTGTTGGTGGTGGGATTTACACTAGTAGTTCAAATACCATTTTTAGTAAGATACACTCTTCCTCCAAAACCTGCAGTGGCTCCCCATTACCTATAGCATCAAAGCCTTTCCCCACTCCTTCACCTGCTCTGGGATTCAGGGATTCAGGCTGGGCATGTTGTGTGATACTGCAGGACAGGTCAGGCCCTGTTTGGCCCTTGCCGCATGATTTGAAGACTAAAACAAATAGGATGTTGCCAACAAATGAAGAAGTACTTGTTCTCCATCAACCAATGAATGGATAAAGGAGATGTGGTATATATATTCAATGGAATACTACACAGTCATAAAAAAGAATAAAATTTTGCCATTTGCAGCAGCATGGATGGACTTGGAGGGCATTATGCTCAATGAAATAAGTCAGAGAAAGACAAATACTATATGATATCACATGTGGCATCTAAAAAATACAACAAGCTAGTGAAAATAATGAAAAAGAAGCAGACTCACAGATATAGAGAACAAACCAGGGGTTACCAGTGGGGAGAGGGAAGGGGGGAGGGGTAATATAGGGGTAGGGGAGTGAGAGGTACAAACTATTAGGTATAAAATAAGCTACAAGGATATACTGTACAACACAGGGAATATAGCCAATATTTTATAATAACTACAAATGGAGTACAACCTTTAAAAATTGTGAATCACTAAATTGTATACCTGTAACTTACATAGTATTGTACAGCAACTATACTTCAATTAAAAAAGAAAAAAGAAGTGCTTGTTCAAAAAGTAGGAAAGGAAATAGCAAGGGGGTACGGCTATGGGTGTCCCTGGTGGGTTCTTAACAATCCACTCCATCCCCTATCACCTAAATCCACCCCCACCCACTCTCCCTTCATCGTTGGCACCTTTTCTCCTCACTCTGCAGACCAGTAGCTGCCCAAACTCTTCCTGTGCGTTCTGAACTCTCAGCCCTGTTCTGTCACAATCTCTCCCTGTGAGGGCCTCCTACTTCCGGGCTCTTCCTCTCCCATCTCCTCACTGCACAACTGCCACAATCCACTTCTGTAAACTGCATTTTTATCTCCTCAGTCCCCTGTGTAAGGATCTCCTGCCTCTGCTTAATCTACGAGGTGCAAATGCCTTGGTATGACTTCAGACGTCTTGTGGTAACCATCCTCACGTCCAGCAAGTGCAAGTACCGCTGCTCCTTCACATGCAGCTCTCCACGAATAAGATAAATCCTCTCACCACTGTCCTGTGGGCTTAACACTATGGGGGGTGTGGAAGATGAGAAGAGGTGATCTCTGGGAGCTGATGAGGCTTCATGGAAAATATATATAATATACCACTCCCTAGACTCACTTTTTTCTTTGATAGGGGTTATCAAACTGTTGATCAGGGAATGGATATAAAGATGGTGTATCTAGATTTCAGCAAAGCTGTTTTTTTCTCAATAATCTTCTGTACGAGATTGATGAAGCTGGTGAACTGGCTATACTATACTCCCACTTATCTGGTGCATGACTAGATTAGCTGGGGTATATGTGTTAAGCCACGGTAACAAAGAGACTCCAAAGTGACAGTGGGATAAATAAGAAACACACGGCAGTCTCAGTGGCCCTGTCTGTCAGAACAGCTCTGTCCCATGTTGTCAATCGAGGACCCAGGTTTCTTCCATTTTGTACTGCCTTCAGCTTCAAGTGCAAATGAGTTGCTGCCATACCCACAATCCAGCCAGCAGGCAAGGGAAAAGAGGATATAGAGAGTTAGCAAATTCAGTTTTTAGGAAGTGAATTGGACTTTGCACATATCACTCCCACTCAGATCCCACTGGCCAAAGTCTAGTCGCATGGCCCTCCTAATGCAAGGGAAGCTGGGAAACGTATTGGGTGGGCCAAAGGGTTCATTCGGTTTTTTCCGTAAGATGGCTCTAGTAACACTTAGTTGTGTTTAACTTCATTCAAAACAGCTTTGTTAGATTGTATGTGACAGCTGTCATATTAGCGTGCGTTTAAAAAAAGACATCAAAATTGGTGAATTTTTGTGTAGCAATTTTAATATTGAAGATGGAAGAAAAAAGCAATGTTTTCGGCGTATTATGCTTTATTATTCTGAGAAAGGTGAAAATGCAACTGAAACGCAAAAAAAAGATTTGTGCAGTGTATGAAGAAAGTGCTGTGACTGATGGAACGTGTCAAAAGTGGTTTGCAAAGTTTCGTGCTGGAGATTTCTCACTGGACGATGCTCCACGGTCCGGTGGACCAGTTGAAGTTGATAGCGATCAAATCAAAACAACAATTTAGAACAATAAACATTATACCACCCGGGAGATAGCCAACATACTCAAAATATCCAAATCAAGCATTGAAAGTCATTTGCACCAGCTTGGTTATGTGAATCGCTCTGATGTTTGGGTTCCACATAAGTTAAGTGAAAAAAAACCTTCTTGACCATACTTCCGCATGTGATTCTGTACTGAAACATAATGAAAATGTCCCGTTTTTAAAACAAATTGTGATGGGCAATGAAAAGTGGATACTGTACAGTAATGTGGAATGGAAGAGATCATGGGGCAAGCGAAATGAACTACCACCAACCACACCAAAGGCCAGGCTTTATCCAAAGAAGGTGATGTTGTGTATATGGTGGGATTGGAAGGGAGTCCTCAATTATGAGCTCCTTCTGGAAAACCAAACAATTAATTCCAACAAGTACTGCTCCAAGTTAGACCAACTGAAAGTGGCACTCGAAGAAAACCTCCAGAATTATTCAACAGAAAACGCACAGTCTTCCTTCATGATAACCCAAGACCACATGTTGCTTTGATGACCAGGCAAAAACTGTTACAGATTGGCTGGGAAGTTCTGATTCATCCGCCATATTCACCAGACATTGCAACTTTAGATTTCCATTTATTTTGGTCTTAAAAATTCTTTTACTGGAAAAAATTTCAACTCCTGGAAGACTGTAAAAGGCACCTGGAACAGTTCTTTTGCTCAAAAAGATAAAAAGTTTTGGGAAGATGGAATTATGAAGTTGCCTGAAAAATGGCAGAAGGTAGTGGAACAAAAGGGTGAATACGTTGTTCAGTAAAGCTCTTGGTGAAAATGAGAAATGTGTCTTTTATTTTTACTTAAGAAACCGAAGGCACTTTTTGGCCCACCCAATAGTTTCTTTTTTTAATCTTTTTTCTTTTTTTTTTTTTTGCGGTACGCAGGCCTCTCACTGTTGTGGCCTTTCCCATTGCAGAGCACAGGCTCCGGACGCGCAGGCTCAGCGGCCATGGCTCACGGGCCCAGCCGCTCCGCGGCATGTGGGATCTTCCCGGACCGGGGCATAAACCCGTGTCCCCTGAGTCGGCAGGCGGACTCTCAACCACTGCACCACCAGGGAAGCCCTATTTTTTTTTTTTAATTGAAGTGTTGTTGATTTACAATGTTGTGTTAATTTCTACTGTACAGAAGAGTGATTCAGTTATACATATATATACTTTAAAAAAATAACTGTTATTTATTTGTTTATTTTTGGTTGCTTTGGGTCTTCATGGCTGCACGTGGGCTTTCTCTAATTGTGATGAATGGGGGCTACTCTTCATCGCGGTGTGTGGGCTTCTCATTGCAGTAGCTTCTCTTATTGCAGAGCATGGGCTCTAGGCGTGTAGGCTTCAGTAGTTGCAGCACGCGGGCTCAGTAGTTGCAGCACATGGGCTCTAGAGCGTGCGGGCTTCAGTAGTTGCAGCGTGTGGGCTCAGTAGTTGTGGCACGCAGACTCTAGGGCACGTGGGCTTCAGTACTTGTGGCACACGGGCTCAGTAGTTGTGGCTCGCAGGCTCTAGAACACAGGCTCAGTAGTTGTGGTGCATGGGCTTAGTTGTTCCACAGCATGTGGGATCTTCCCGGACCAGGGATCAACCCCATGTCCCCTGCATTGGCAGGTGTATTTGTAACCACTGCGCCACCAGGGAAGTCCCTATCGTTTTGAATTATAGTTTTGTCTGGATATATACCCAGGAGTGGGATTGCTGGATCGCATGGTAACTCTATTTTTAGTTTTCTGAGGAACCTTCGTACTGTTTTCCATAGTGGCTGCACGAACTTACATTCCCACCAGCAGTGTAGGAGGGTTCCCTTTCCTCCACACCCTCTTCTGCGTTTGTTATTTTGTAGACTTTTTAATGATGGCCATTCTGAACTGTGTGAGGTGGTACCTCATTATAGTTTTGATTTGCATTTCTCTAATAGTTAGCAATGTTGAGCTTCTTTTCATGTGCCTATTGGCCATCTGTATGTCTTCTTTGGAGAAATGTCTATTTAGGTCTTCTGCCCATTTTTCAATT
>NC_041217.1:81373987-81400645 GCF_002837175.3 Physeter macrocephalus | reverse complement strand
ATTTCAAGAAAGGTAAAAATGCAACTGAAATGCAAAAAAAAGATTTGTGCAGTGTATAGAGAAGGTGCTGTGACTGACTGAACATGTCAAAAGTGTTTTGTGAAGTTTCGTGCTGGAGATTTCTCGCTGGACAATGCTCCACAGTCAGGTAGACCAGTTGAAGTTGATAGTGATCTAATCAAGACATTAACTGAGAACAATCAATGTTATACCACGTGGGAGATAGCCGACATACTCAAAATATCCAAATCAAGCACTGAAAATCATTTACACCAGCTTGGTTATGTTAATCGCTTTGATGTTTGGGTTCCACGTAAGTTAAGTGAAAAAAACCTTCTTGACCATATTTCTGCATGCTATTCTCTACTTAAATGTAACGAAAACGTTCTGTTTTTAAAACAAATTGTGATGGGCGATGAAAAGTGGATACTGTACAACAATGTGGAACGGAAGGGATCGTGGGGCAAGCGAAATGAACCACCACCACCAACAACAAAGGCCAGTCTTCATCCAAAGAAGATGATGTTGTGTATATGGTGGGATTGGAAGGGAGTCCTCTATTATGAGCTCCTTCTGGAAAACCAAATGATTAATTCCATCAAGTACTGCTCCCAACTGAAAGCAGCACTCGATGAAAAGAGTCCAGAATTAGTCAACAGAAAACGTATAATCTTCCATCAGGATAATACAAGATGCATGTTTCTTTGATGACCAGGAAAAACTGTTACAGCTTGGCTGGGAAGTTCTGATTCATCCACTGTATTCACCAGACATTGCACCTTTGGATTTCCGTTTATTTCAGTCGTTACAAAATTCTCTTAATAGAAAAAATTTCAATTCCCTGGAAGACTGTAAAAGGCACCTGGAACAGTTCTTTGCTCAAAAAGATAAAAAGTTTTGGGAAGATGGAATTATGAAGTTGCCTGAAAAATGGCAGAAGGTAGTGGAACAAAAGGGTGAATACGTTGTTCAGTAAAGCTCTTGGTGAAAATGAGAAATGTGTCTTTTATTTTTACTTAAGAAACCGAAGGCACTTTTTGGCCCACCCAATAGTTTCTTTTTTTAATCTTTTTTGCTTTGGGTCTTCATGGCTGCACGTGGGCTTTCTCTAATTGTGATGAATGGGGGCTACTCTTCATCGCGGTGTGTGGGCTTCTCATTGCAGTAGCTTCTCTTATTGCAGAGCATGGGCTCTAGGCGTGTAGGCTTCAGTAGTTGCAGCACGCGGGCTCAGTAGTTGCAGCACATGGGCTCTAGAGAGTGCGGGCTTCAGTAGTTGCAGCGTGTGGGCTCAGTAGTTGTGGCACGCAGACTCTAGGGCACGTGGGCTTCAGTAGTTGTGGCACACGGGCTCAGTAGTTGTGGCTCGCAGGCTCTAGAACACAGGCTCAGTAGTTGTGGTGCATGGGCTTAGTTGTTCCACAGCATGTGGGATCTTCCCGGACCAGGGATCAACCCCATGTCCCCTGCATTGGCAGGTGTATTTGTAACCACTGCGCCACCAGGGAAGTCCCTATCGTTTTGAATTATAGTTTTGTCTGGATATATACCCAGGAGTGGGATTGCTGGATCGCATGGTAACTCTATTTTTAGTTTTCTGAGGAACCTTCGTACTGTTTTCCATAGTGGCTGCACGAACTTACATTCCCACCAGCAGTGTAGGAGGGTTCCCTTTCCTCCACACCCTCTTCTGCGTTTGTTATTTTGTAGACTTTTTAATGATGGCCATTCTGAACTGTGTGAGGTGGTACCTCATTATAGTTTTGATTTGCATTTCTCTAATAGTTAGCAATGTTGAGCTTCTTTTCATGTGCCTATTGGCCATCTGTATGTCTTCTTTGGTGAAATGTCTATTTAGGTCTTCTGCCCATTTTTCAATTGGGTTTTTTGTTTTTTTGTTGTTGAGTTGTATGAGCTGTTTGTATATTTTGGACATTAAGCCTTTTTTGGTCACATCATTTGCAAATATTTTCTCCCATTCTGTAGGTTGTCTTTTTGTTTTGTTTTGCTGTGCAAAAGCTTGTAAGTTTGATTAGGTCTTATTTGTTTATTTTTGTTTTTATTTCTATGCCTAGGGAGACTGACCTAAGGAAACATTGGTATGATTTATGTCAGAGAATGCTTTGCCTATGATCTCTTCTAGGAGTTTTATGGTGTCATGTCTTATATTTAGGTCTTTAAGCCATTTTGAGTTTATTTTTGTGTATGGTGTGGGGTGTGTTCTAACTTCATTGATTTATATGCAGCTGACCAACTTTCCAAGCACCACTTGCTGAAGAGACTGTCTTTTTCCCGTTGTATATTCTTGCCTCCTTTGTCCAAGATAATTGACCATAGGTGTGTGGGTTTATTTCTGGGCTTCTATCCTATTCCACTGATCCATATATCAGTTTTTTGTGCCAATACTGTGCTGTTTTGATTACTGTAGCTTTGTAGTATTGTCTGAAGTATGGGAGGATTATGCCTCCTGCTTTGTTCTTTTTCCTCATGATTGCTTTGGCAATTCTGGGTCTTTTATGGTTCCATATGAATATTAGGATTGTTTGTTTTAGTTCTGTGAAAAATATGGGTAATTTGATAAGGATCACATTAAATCTGTAGATTGCTTTGGGTAATATGGCCATTTTAACAATATTAATTCTTCCAGTCCAAGAGCATGGGATATCTTTCCAAAGGAAATGTAGTTTCTTGATGGGTACCATGTGTTCAGTCAAAACTCAGAAGGAATCAGGAGGCTCTACTATGAGGGAGAAGGGGAGAGGATATATACTGGGGACATAGCAGCCTCTGCCACAGCAAATTTTGACCAATTATTTCTCCTCTTTAGCCCTCACATCCCCATCTATTACAGGAGGGCAGTAATATTTACCATCCCTATCTCACAGAGCTATTTGGAGAATATAATAAAATTGGGCACATGAGGGCTTTGGATTATTTTTTAAAGATTTTTTTTAAGTGATGTGCTAGAATGCAAAATTCTTCAGCCGCTTAAAAAAACCTGTCAGTTTCTTAAAAAGTTAGACACTTACTCTATGATCCAGCAGTCCCACTCCTAGGTATTTGCCCAAGAGAAATAAAAACGTATGCTCACATAAAAACCTATATACAGGGGGCTTCCCTGGTGGTGCAGTGGTTGCGCGTCCGCCTGCCGATGCAGGGGAACCGGGTTCGCGCCCCGGTCTGGGAGGATCCCACATGCCGCGGAGCTGCTGGGCCCGTGAGCCATGGCCGCTGGGCCTGCGCGTCCGGAGCCTGTGCTCCGCAACGGGAGAGGCCGCAGCAGAGGGAGGCCCGCATACCACAAAAACAAAACAAAACAAAACAAAAAAAAACCTATATACAAATGTTAATAGTGCTTTATTCATGGAAACAATCCAAATGGATAAAGAGACTATGGTACATCCATAGAATGAAATACTACTTACTCAGCAACGAAAAGGAATGAATTACTGAATATATAAAATAACTTTGATGAACCTCAATGCATTATGCTAGGTGAAAGAAGCCAGACTCAAAAGGCTTTATGCTGTATTCTTCAATTTATATGACATCCTGGAAAAAGTAAAACTATAGGAATAGAAAGCAAATCAGTGATTGCCAGGGGCTCAGGATGGGAAGAGCAGTTAACCACAAAGGAGTATAAGGAAATGATCGGGGTGGTGGAACTGTTCTATATCTTCATTAGAAAGGGCACATTTTATGTAGTAATTTATACTTTAATAACCTTGACCAAAAAAGAATAAGTGCTGTGCTAATCCAAGCTATTATATTAATAATCATCTACCTAAGAGCTCAAATAATGGATTAAGTTCCTATTTGAATGAGATGATATAGTTCATAACTTCGTTTCCCATACATTTCCTCCAGTGAATCCCACAGCAGCCCTGAGAGGCAGCAGAGCAAGCCTCCTTTTGCTCTTTATCAGATGAAGCTCAGAGTCGTTCAGTCATCTGAGAGTATCATGCGCCTGGTAAGCGATACAGCTGCCATTTTCGTGTTTTGATTTCTGCTCTTTTCTCTTTCAGTGCCATCATGCTCTTTGGGAGTTTCGAATATTGTCAGATAAAGACCCCCTCCCAAAAAATCTACTGGTTTGGAGCAGGAACAACTTCAGACCAGTGGATTTTTAAAAATTCCAGATCTGCCTTTCCCCTAGTGTTTCAGGCAGGGTCCTCTAAAGCCTTTCCGTCTCAATGGTGGTCACTCTCTCCTCCCTGGGGAGGACAGTGTGACTCAGGCAGCAGGATGGGGCCTCTCTGGCTGTGGGAAAACAGCAGAGAGACTTCCAGAACTCTGCCCTCTTGCAATTCAGCAACAAGCACGCTTCCCGGGCCACAGCAGTGGTGCTCCCAGCCACTAGAGCCCGAGAACCAGAATAAGCAGCAGAAAAAGTCATATGCCGAAACCCACCTACTCAAGGAGGGCTGTGATGGGAAAGCGGTGCGGGTGCTGAGCAGTTAAATGCTTCTTCGTCTTATTCTGTGCATCAGAAAGATTGCCCAAACCTCGCCAGTTCACGTCTGTCTCTTTCCATTGCGTAAGTCATTAATTTTTGTACTTCATGAGACTATTTCACTTCATTAGAATGAATGAAATGTTTTTACTTGTGTTAGGTGGTTTGATTCTCCCTACAGAGAAAATGATATTCCTATCATCCTTCTCTGCAGGTGAGAAAAGAAAGACCCGGAGAGCCAAGCTAAATCTAGCTTTCTAAATCTAGCTAAGCTACGATCCAGCTAGAAATTGATGAAGCAGGACTTGATCCCACCTTCTGCATGCAAAGTCCACATTCCTCTTTTTCTTTTAATCCACATTCTTCCCTTATATCATTCTGTCTCTGATTCTTACACCCGGCAGACACAGCACCTGCCCTCACCATGTGCACAGGCTGGGGGACGCCATCAGTGAGGACGCTGGCTATGCCATTGAATTAAACGGCTCTGATGTGCTCCCAAACACCTCCTCACTGGCAGTTGTTTTTAATAGTGTTCCTGTCATTCATGAACCTTTTAAACCAATTTCTATTTATGGAAGCCCATTATACGTTTTGGAGAAAGTAAGCTCTTCAAATATTACCCTGCTCTCTACAAAATGCTATTTTTCGATTTATTTCTCTTGAACTGACCTCTTCCAAATTCAAGTTGCAATAAATGTTCACTAGTCCTACTCTTTAAGGTTATAGGAAGGAATCATTCTAATCATGCCTTTCATGGTTTTATTCACCTGCTCTGCTCCATCCCGGTGTTCAGTGTACTGTGGGTCTGTCTTGGTCCTTGTCCAAAGAGGGTAACTGACAGGAAGACCTCATTTCAATATAATCCCCAGGGCACGGACACCAATGATGCTTTCAGAACTAGGCACCGGCACATGAGGGAAGGGAAGACGTCACAGGGTTTGCAGAGCAGAATGAAACGATGTTTCCCTTTTCATTAAGGATTTTACTTTCTCAAAGGAGAAGGGGTGTAAAATGCAACACCTGCCTCCTGTTGCCTCACATTTCTTCTGTGTTCACTGTTTTCCAATTCACCTCACCCCAAGTAACCCTGTTCCGTTTACCCTCCTGTGGGTGGGGGCAGGCCCCCTCCCAGAGCCCATAAGTGTTGGAGCTTCTGTGCTGCCTAATTACCTGCCCTGTGGCAGCGGGAAGAGACTGGCCTCAGCTGGAGCCCAGCTGTAGAGAGATGGAATATTAAGACATTTTCCTTTCTTCTGAGTCCTT
The DNA here is from genome assembly GCF_002837175.3 of Physeter macrocephalus. Lineage (NCBI taxonomy): Eukaryota > Metazoa > Chordata > Mammalia > Artiodactyla > Physeteridae > Physeter > Physeter macrocephalus. The sequence goes on along the minus strand of NC_041217.1, from coordinate 81,394,926 downwards.
GTTAATTCTTCCTGGTGGTGATTAGTCAGTTATTTTTAGCTCCATTTAAGCACCCTGGTTAGTATTCAGGGCTGGTTTAGACAGCACTGAGGCACACTCAACTTGTTCATGCTCTGATTCCAGTTGGTCCCATTGCAGTGAAGGAAATGAACCTGCAGGGCCGGCCCCCTTTCCTGCTGCTGCCTGAAATGCTGGCTGCTGTCCAAAGGGCCTGCTGCTTTGGGGCCAGGGACAAAGTCTTATAGGAGGCTTCTGGAAAGTGAGCAATTTGGGAGCCATATGAGGAGGCTGGAAATAACACTGCGCTGGGAATGAGGGAACCAAGGTTTTAGTTTGGACTTTGTCACCTGCTAGCAGTGTCACCCTGGGCACATTACCTGTGTTTCAGAGCCATCAGTAAAACAATGTGGCTGGACCAATCGTCCCCTAAGTCCTTGCCAGGACTAAGATCCTATTGAGTCACTAGGTCTAAACAGGAGCTGAATGTGAAGACACCGGAGCCTGTGTGTGGACCTCTTGAGAGCGAGATGCAGGTGCCCTTTTCTTTCTTCCTTTGATCCACCTGGCTTCCCTTTTCTAAAGCTAATCCTTCAGTGAAGTGGTTGTTCTGATTCCACATCCCTGCCGCAGCCTCTTTCCCCTCCACATTAATCCCATAGAACTCCTAGGGCTGCTGGGCCCTCTCGGGAGCCACTGTTGATGCAGCAAAAGGTGTGTCTGGGGAGGTTTGGGCACCTCAGTGCAGTTCTGTTGACGAGATGGAGGAGGCCACTGGATGTAAGAAAGAGATCCAACTCCTTCCCATTGAACCGGCCTAGGAATGATGAATTCTCAGTGATGGATCTTACTGTACTTCCTCCAGCAAGTCTAGGCTCAAAGCCAATTCGGAGGGATGTGTGCATCACCATTTTCCAGCAGCTCACCTGGCTGTGGTTTGATGGTAGGGCAAGCCCTCCACCTGGGATGCCGTTTCCTCCCTTCCTTGTTTGTAACATGGGGATAATAACTGCCTGGGTAATAATCATAAGCAGTAAATATTATGAATTCATATATATAATTTGGCCCAGTGCCTTGCACAGAGTAGGTGCCACTCTGCTTTTTTCTTAGCACTGGTTTGAAATTCGGTAATAATTCCCAGCTTTTACTGAGTGCTCACCCTGGGCCAAGCAGTGTGTGGCATAGAAGAGTGTCCAGTGCTTTACAATGAGGACCACTATACCCCTTTTACAGGTTAAAAATTGAGAACTACAGGAGGTAAGCCACTTGCACAAGCTCACAGTGCACGTGTGAAGCTGGACTTAAACTCAAGCTCTCTGAGGCCAGGGTCTGAGCGTTCAACCATACGCATATACACATACAGCCTCTGAATATGAAGATGTGATCTTTTTAAAGCATACGTCTTGAGGGTTGCACTCATTTTAGAAATTCCCGCTAGCCCTGCACAAAGTAGATTTTAAAAGATATTTTACTGATAAATTGAAACTGGCCAGTCCCTTCCTCACACCTTTAACCAACTACGTGTTCTGCCCTGTCGTTTCTCTTGTACAGGAGCTCACGACAAGCTCCTCTACATCCCTAACAGAGCTCTGCCATTCCCCTCATCTCATTTTCTAGCTCATGGGCTGTGATATCTGTGCAATTTTTGTCCAAGCCAAATCAGCTGTGGACCCTACCAAGAAAGTCTCCTTTGGTTCCAAGACCTCTGGTGGGCCTCCTTGCAGTCGAAGCCCCGGGCCTTCCGCTCACTGTTTCCTTCCCGCTCCACGTTGCTTCTGAAAGCTGGGCTTGCAAGCATCTTTTGGCCTCTCTCCCAGTTTTATTTGAGGTCACAGCTCTCATTGGGCTGACCTCTGGCCCCTCTGTGACCAGGTCACAGTATGATGGTCACTTCTGAAATAAGTCAAGAGCGTAACAGCCCCGAGGATGGTCAAGCCTTGCTAACCTATGGCTGGGAGGTAACGTCGGAGTACATGTGTATTCATCGTTGCGAGGTCCTCACCGCTTCTACTGAGGCTGTGCCTTGACTGATCAGTAATCCTTCAGGGTGCGGTTAAGATACCCATGTCTGGGACAAAGACTTTCAGGTAGAACAAGCTGGCTGACTCTGCAAGCCTGGGTCAGGCAAGACCAGTTCTGTCCAGCTGGGATCCGGGGCAGCCTACCCTGCCTTACCTCCAACTTTGTCCCTCTGTACAGGATGTGGCGTATCTGAGTGACCCCACCCAGCCTCCACCGGGGGAGAGGTCTTTGTGCTGCTGTTTGCACAGAGGTCAGGCAAAGCCAAGCCCAGTGCATCATATTTCAATGGCCCTCTCTGCAAGCAGGTCCCACTCGAAGGACGCCAGCTGGCTGACACCTGCCCCTCCCTCACTCTGAGTTTTGGAATTGAAGGAAATTCTTGTAAATCCTCTAATGCTCGGACCGCAGATTTTATTGCAATCATAAACAGCACCCAGTGCTGCAACGGGTGCACCAGGAAGCTTGGTTAAATAATAATTGCAATCTGCTTTGTGTCCTATTCATCCAGCCTCGAAGGACCCTCAACAGCTCGGGGAGGGGCAGCTGAGCAGAACCTCAGGGTTGTATTGCTTCAAGAGAATCAGAAAAGGAGTGTTCTCACCTTGGACTCTGGAGTACAGTGTGGATGTTGACCCATGACAGTTCTCATGTACCTACATCGTGTGTGTGGAGCCCAGTTCAAATTCCAGTTTTTCAGCTGTGTGCCTTTAGGCAAGCTGCTTAGCCATTCTGATCTGTTTTCTCACCTGTGAAATGAAAGATTAGGGTAATTCTGAAGAGTAAATGAATTAAGGTCCCAGGTATGGGGCCTGGGGTCCCTCCGTCAAGACTCTGCCCGGTCCCCTGGAGCAGTGTTTGGAAAATCTGCTTCTGAAGCCTGTCCTTGGTCAGAGAACCCCTAAAGCCAGGGTTAAAGGAGAGTTATGGAGCACCTCACACCCATTGGCAGGGCTATCATTTAAAAAAGCAGAAAACAACAAGTGTTGACAAGGACGTAGAGAACCCTTACACGTGGTTGGTAAAAATGTAAAATGGTGCAGCTGCTATGGAAAACAGGATGGCAGTTCCTCAAAAAATTAAAATAGACTTACCATATGATCCAGCAATTCCAGTTCTGGGTATATACGCGAAAGAATTGAAATCAGGGTCTTGAAGAGATATTTGTATATTCACATTCATGTCAGCATTAGTCACAATAGCCAAAAGGTGGAAGCAACCCAAGTGTCCATTGACAGATGAATGGATAAACAAAATGTGGTCTATACATACAATGCAATATTATTCAACCTTAAAAAGAAAGGAAATTCTGACACACGCAACAACATGGATAAAAGTTGAGGACATTATGCTAAGTGAATGCGCTAGCCACAAAAAGACAAATATTGTGTGATTCCCCTTATATGAGGTACCTGGAGTAGTCAAATTTATAGGGACGGAAAGTAGAATGGTGGCTGCCAGGGGCTGGGGAGGGGGAGAATAGAGAGTTGTTTAAATGGTATAGTGTTTTAGTTTTGTAAGATGAAAAGTTCTGGAGGTTAGTTGTACAACAATGAATCTTTAACACAACTGAAATGCACACTCTAAAATGGTTAAGATGGTAATTTTTATGTGTTGTCAACTGAAAAAATGCACAACCTAAAAGTTGATAATTATGTTTTATTTGGCGGACAAAACTGTGGACTTAAGCCTGGGACACAGCCTCTCAGATAGCTCTGAGGGACTGCTCTGAAGAGGTGAGGGAGAAACCAGGATAGATAGGAGTTTTTGCAGCAAAGACCAGGTAGTCAGAACATCAAGAGATTACTATTAATTAAAGAAAACCAGACATCTCAAGTTAATGAATTTAGCAGTTTGTATGGGAAGATGCAAAAGTCTGGGCTTGTTGAAATCATTCCTTTGATATGCACCTCAGCTATCTGGGGCCAGAATCCTGTGTTTTCCCATCCTGAGTTTCCTCGGGGTGTACTGTTGTGGGGTGCCTGCAGTGGCTTGATGGCAGGCATCCTGTTTCTATCCTGAGTTCCCTCAGGACTCACCTTTGGAGTGGCTCTAATGTGATGGCTTGATGGCAGCAACATCCTTTGTTTACTGATATGGCAGGCAACATTTTTTCACTCAAAGTGTATTTTATGAGAGAGTGAGTTATAGAGCAAAATGGTAGTGATAGTAGTGACTAGTAACAGGGTCCTCCCAACCAGGGAAGGCACTGAAGTGCAGCCCTCATCATTCCAAACCGGGGCTGGTGGTCAGTGGTCAGCTTTGTTGGCATATGTGTGTGAAAATGTAGACCTGTCATTTGTTTTGTTTTCTTTTTTAAAAAATTAATTAATTAATCTGTTTTTTATTTTTGGCTGTGTTGGGTCTTCGTTGCTGCGCGCAGGCTTTCTCTAGTTGCGGTGCGTGGGAGCTACTCTTCGTTGCGGTGTGCGGGCTTCTCATTGCGGTGGCTTGTCTTGTAGCGCATGGGCTCTAGGCGTGCGGGCTCAGTAGTTGTGGCTCGTGGGCTCTAAAGCGCAGGCTCAGTAGTTGTGGTGCATGGGGTTAGTTGCTCCGCGGCACATGGGATCTTCCCAGGCCAGGGGTCAAACCCTCGTGCCCTGCATTGGCAGGCGGATTCTTAACCACTGCACCACCAGGGAAGCCCTGTTTTATTTTCTTGACCGATGTAGATAATGAAAATAATTACAGTAATAAATGCTATTGAGGGCTAACCTGGGCTTTGCGTGTATCACGGCCTTCAATTTTTCCGGTGATCCAATTAAGTAGGTATTATTATCCTCAATGGGCAAGTGAGGGAACCAAGGTTCAGGGGCTCGAGTAAAAATTGAATGAGTTATGTCATTAGCTAGCTAGTACTTGGCACATGGCTGCAGTGGTCACGGGGATGTGTGCTAGGCATAGGGGCATAGGTGTAGCTGGAGCTTCTCTGTGGTCTCTGGGTGCCCCCAGGACCATGGAGGAGACATACACAGTGAGAGAGGCTCAAAGTGGAGCCTTGAGGTACGGGAAAGGACATCAGAGAGACTCAGGGGTTCACGAAAAGGAGGGGGCGATGAACTGGCAGGAAAGGGGAAAGTTAAGGAGGACTAAGTTCTAGGAGACAGGAGGTAAATAGTAGATGTAGATGGAAAATACTATTCATTAGTATGGGAAAGGGAAGTGCAATTACAAACAAGATTACCTAGTGTGGGTGAGAGGTCATTCGGCTGGGGAAACCCTATGTCGGGATTGCTACTGCAAACCCATATAAATCCACATAATATTAGCTAATATTTTTTGAGCCCTAATTGGGTACCAGGCTCTGTTCTAAATTCTTTACATACAGTAATGTATTTAATCCTCACAACAAAGCTATGAGACAAGACTTATTCATTATACTCATTTTATAGGTGAAAAAACTAAGGCTCAGAAGAGTGAAGTGATTTAGTCCACATCACAGAGCCGGCAGAGGGGAGCAGCAGAGCCAGGTTGCACATCCAGATAGCCTGACCCCAGAATCCAAACATGCAACCCCCATCATATGTGGTTTGGTGGTGTGGAGTAATTATCCAACCAAAATTATGTGTATTTAGTCATAAGCATGAGTAGCAGTCTTGTTCGGTCAGAAATTAGTATTTTGAGACTGGTTGCTGGTGTTCCTGTTTTGTGCATTTGTACATATCACAGTACTCATAAAAAGCCTGGAGATGAATGTGAGAAGCTGTAAAGAGGGGGTGGGGCTGAGAACAGATAATGAGGCTAAATGTTGTTTCCAACAGTAAATCTTAACTTCGCCCCTGTGGATTGTATATGCAGCACACAGCCAGCAGAGATCATGAGAAGAGCTTGAAGAGATCAGAAGGGACCTAAATTAGTCAGGAGCTGGTATTTTTAAGTGACAGAAGCCCAACTCCAACTAGCTCAAGGAAAGAGGAAAACCTGTTAGCTCACCAGCCAAGCTTCCAAAATGGCCTAGAGTTGGAGTCAGCTTAGAAACACAGCATGACCATCATTGGAGACCTCCGTAGGCATCAGTCTCCAACTAAGGCACCACACTGTCACTCTCTTAAATCATTTGCACGAGAATCACTTAGAGGGGTGAGGTGGAGGAGCATTCTAAAAATGTAAGTATCCAGAAGGGATTCTAAACCTGCTCAATTAAATTCTCTGCGGATGTGGCTCATTGATCTACCTGCTAAACAGGCTTTCTGGGTGACTCTCCCAATTAAAGATTTGAGAACCACTGCCTAGGTTGCGGCAACAGCAATAAAGCGTGTCATGTGATCTCCTTCTTTGCCGCTTTGCTGTCTCATGGAACCCCGTTCCTTTCCTAATATCTTGTTGAGTAGTGTGATCATCCATCATCCAATAGTGTGATCACTTGATGAAAGCCATTCTCCCCCTGGACTGTAGGCATCAGAAGAGCAGGAAGTACCTGTGTTGTTTCAGTGCCCTCTGTCGTATCGCCATTGACTACGTTCAGCGCTGGGTGCGTGGTGAGTGCTCAATAAATACTCATCGGATGAATGAATATAATAACTTGTTGTCCACAGAGTACTCTCACGTACTTTTCTCATTTACACAACAGCCCCCTATGAGGTAGGTAGGCTAGACATTATTATTTCATTTTTCAGCTAGACATTATTATTTCATTTTTCATGTAAGAAGAGTGAAATCTAGAGAGAAATTGCCCTGCTCCTGTCACGTCCATAGTAAGTGGTCTCTCAACTCCCATTCTCTGGCCTTCCGATGGGCTCATTCAAACAGACTGGTATGTGGGTCTGCAGGGTTTCTGGGCCATCATGAGGAGGTCCCCAGAATGACGGAGGTGGCACATGTGATCCCATTCCCCAGTCAATCCACAGACCTCTTTCCTGGACACTTTTTTGTATTTTATGTGTCTTTTTCTAGTGCGGCTCAACCTCCTTACCTGTTTTATATTGAACCAACTCCTCTTCTCTCTATATAGGTCAGGAAAGGAAATCAAAGGAAGAGAGGGAAAAAGGAGAGTCCAGTTATGTTGTCGGAAGGGGGACCCCTTCCAGGTCCCAAGAGTGGGCTCTCGTCTGACACTCGGAAATGAATTGTCCGAGGAGACACACGTGCTGACAAAGCAGGAGACTGTACTGGGAAGGGGCGCCCGGGCGGAGGGCAGGAGGGTAAGGGAACCCAGGAGGACTGCTCTGCCACGTGGCTCGCCATCTCGGGTTTTATGGTGATGGGGTTAGCTTCTGGGTTGTCTTTGGCCAATCATTCTGACTCAGGGTCCTTCCCAATGGTGCTCACATCGCTCGGCCAAGTTAGATTCCATTTAGAAGGATTCTGGGAAGTTGGTAGGACATATGGGCTGGCATCTCCTCTCTCCTTTTGACCTTTCCTGAATTCTTCCGGTTGGTGGTAGCTTGTTAGTTCTGCGTTCCTTACCAGGACCTCCTATTGTTAAGATAACTCATGCAAGTGACTACTATCTTGCCTGGCCAGGGTGGGTGGTTTTGGTCAGTGGCTCCCCTAACAGTTACGCAGAGATCGGCAAACAATGGGACAAGAACATTACATTGAACCAAATATCCCCAGACCTGGTCTTCTGTCTGTGCACCCCGAGATGAGAACACATGCATCTAGCAAGGGAGCCCCAGACGGTGTGACAGTTATGATGATGGCAAAATAGCAACAATCATCGGCGAAGATGCGGTGGATCTTCTGGGTGTTTTGTTCCGAGTATCAGTAGGTATTTACTGAGCATTTCTCATGCCCCTAACAGTTGGCTGGGCGCAAAGGAGGGAAGACAAAAAGAGCAGAGGTCTCAGACCCTTGCCTGGAGGAGCACATAGCATCCATTACGTTGGAAAGAATGTGATGTTATGACACAAATAAGAGAGAAATCAAAGAATGTGTTACACGCTGCTGTTAATGCTGTGGGAAGTCAGGAGCCAGCTGTTTGGGTCAGAGGGCATAGAAAGCGTCATGGAAAATGTGACTGGATCTGGAAGAGGGAAGAGGTTCCGGCTGGCAGGTGGAGGTCAGCAAGGTGGTGTCTGTGTGCTCCTTCCCCTCCAGGCCCCTTTGGCTTGTCTTCTCCTATCAAATGGGATGGTCATGATGGTTATAATAACAAATACTTTAAAAATAGTAAACATCACAATAATCTCCTTCCTAGGGTTGTTTTGTAAGGATTAAATGAGTTAAGATATGGAAAGAGCCTCTTAAAGTGCCTGGTTTGACTAACTAGTAGCTATTGTCATTCACATTCCTTGAGCTTCTGCTGGGTAACAGGCAGGCAGTAGTGGTGGAAGATCTCTCAAAGATCTCCCAGGAAGGAGAGAGAGAAAGCCAGGTAACCCAAACACAGCACCATTGTATGTGCTAGTATACTATTGGACTCAAAGACAGGTTGCTTCTAAGCCTTCCTAGAGGCATCCCAGGAAGACTTATCAGAGGAGGTGATGGCAGTGGAATCCAAATTGAGAAGTTTCTCAAATGAAGAGGGGAAAAAGAGAGAAGGGTGATGGAGGTAGAGGAACCACAAAGTACTAGAAGTACTAAATGTACAACCGGAGTGGAAGCTGTGGGGCATGAGGAGAATTGAGATTGGAGAGTTAAGTTGGGGCCTTGGGTCTGGAGGGGCCTTGGGTGCCAGGCTAAGGAGGTAGGACTTGGTAAGACACAGGGAGTAATTAAAGGGGAGGGACAGGGCATGAGGAGGCTGGATCTTCATGTGTGGTCCCCTCACCTCCCTGGGCCTTGTTTCTGCATCCGTAAGGAAAGAAGTCTGTGAGAGCCAATCCCTGTCTTGCTCTGAAAACTGAGCAGCATCACACCTGTCTAGTGGGGCCCCTGCCCGCCCCTCTCCCCCATCCTCCACCTTGCCTGCCAGATTTATGTAACCGCCAGGCCAGCCGCAGTGTTGCAGAGAGGGGCAGGTTAATAGACATACCTGAAACGTTGTTAACTAACTTATTGGACAGATATTTATCAAACACCTACTATATTCAGGCACTGGTGAACAAGGGAAGATACTGAGGCCAGACTCCTGAGAGACGGGACAGGAAGGGACTGTTGGAGGAAAAATGGGGCGCGAGAGGATGGTCATGTCCGAGGTCTGGGGTGAGTCCCTGGGATGGGCTGCCAAGTGAGGGTCCTTGGCTTCAAGCAGGGAAGAATTCAAGAGTGAGTCAAAGTAGAGTGAAAGCAGATTTATTCAGGGAGATAGACACTCCATAGACAGGGTGTGGGCCATCTCAGAAGGTGAGAGGCCCCAGGGTGCGGAGACAGTTAGTTTTTTTTTATGGGCTGGGTGATTGCATAGGCTAATGAGTGGGAGAAATAGTCTAACCATCTTGGAGAAAAGGAAGGGATTTCTAGGAAATGGGGCATCGCCCATTCTTTGGCCTTTTATGGTCTGCCTGGGAACTGTCCTGGCACCTGTGGGTGTGTCATGTAGCATATGCTAATGTATTACAATGAGAGCATAATGAGGCTCAGGTCTACTGGAAGTTGAATCTTCCGCCATCTTGGGTCTAGTAGGTTCTAACTGGTTTTCGTGGTGTCCTGTTCTTAATGGTTGTGTTATTCTTTTACTGGTTGTGCCCTGCCCCTTTCCTTTCTGTCTTAGGACCTGCAGAGCCCAGTCTGGCGGCCCCTCTCTTGCAGCTCAGGCAAAGACAGCGCTGTCTCTTCTGGGCAGAATTGAAATGGTTTGTGTGCAAGGGTATGCACCCTGGGGTGGGCTGGGGTGTGGCTTGCGGTAAGGCACTGTCTTTGCCCTCCTTCCTGCTGGTAGACGTCTGTCTCACCTATCAGCCTTCCCGTTAAGACTTGAAATGGACATTTCAGGACTCGAAATGGGAGCAGGCGTGTACTGAGTCTGCGTGCAGGGACTTGGCAGGATGAACTGGGAACCCTAGAGCAGTCCCCGTCTCCCGCCAAGACATGCATGCTTGAATAGTTTGTAGAAGTTTAGGTAAATACAAACTCTCACGTTCCTGAGCTATACAAATCCCACTCCACAAATGCTTCAGAACCAGCCTGCGGGGCATTGTCCCATGTAAAGGAATGCTTTCTTTGTTAAATCTTTTAATCCTACTGTCTCTTTTCTTGCCTACTCCCCTACATTCCCACAGATTCCTAGGGAGCCTTCTCTCTGGTCTGACACAGATTTATCCAGCTGGAACCAGCTCAGGTCCCAGAACAATTGGAAAGCAATGGGCTAGAGTGGTTTCTGTCAATTGCCCAAAGACAAACACTAGCCATGGGTGGAGCCTGGCTTCAAAACTAGGTCCAAGGTTGGGGACAGAAACTCCCCATGGGCCACTCCTGGAGGCTGCTGGCTGAGACACCCAGCCCAAACTCTCTGTCGGTCCTAGGACCTGACCTGTCTGACCCCGGACCCTTCTTGCCCACCACATGACTACCTCCTGGGTGTCCCCAAGAGGGATCCTTGATTGTCCCAGGCCAACCTCCTCAGGTGCCTGGGGTCTCCTCACCCTGCTGCCTGGGCTCTGCTTGTGAACCCTCGTATCACCCTTCATCAGCTGTGGATTTGGGGCTTTATGAAAAATAGGAACAGTATTTACTTCACATAATTATTGTGAAGTTTAAATTAGATAATACATATAAACCACATAGTAGAGGCTCAGTAACTGTTAGACTCATTCTTTCTTTTTTCTGGGTAGTCTGATGCTCAAAACAGTCAACAAAAATTGTATTGAGTATAAACTGTTGACTGAAAAAAAATGCACAACCTAAAAGTTGAGAATTATGTTTTATTCAGCAGACATTCTGAGAACTTAAGCCTGGGAGGCAGGATCTCAGATAGCTCTGAGGGACTATTCCAAAGAGGTGAGGGAGGAGCCAGGATATATAGGAATTTTTGCAAAAAAAAAAAATCAGGTAGTCAAAACATCAAAAGATTATTGTTAATTAAAGAAAACCAGACATCCCAAGTTGATGAATTTAGTGCTTTTCTATGTATGGGAAGAAGCAAGAGTCTGGGCTCTTGAAATCATTCCTTTGATACGCACCTTAACTATCTAGGGCCAGTATCCTATTTTTTTCCATCCTGAATCCCCTCAGGGTATACAGCTGGGGACAGCTGCAGTGGCTGATGGCTTCATAGTTGCAACATCCTTTGTTTGTTGTTATGGCAGGTGACATTCTTCATCCACACTACTATATGCCTAGTGCTATGTTAAGCACCATGAGAGATACACTAGAGGTTTCTACCTCTGAATCAGTCAACTAAATAATCAGAAAACCGGTGTTATGGGCTTACTCTGTGCCCAGTATCATGGTAAGAGCCATGACATATTACAGTTATGTATGATGCATGACACTGTCCCTTCCCAGGAGACTCTTGACTCTAGTGAGATGACGTTTACACAGAAAAAGTAAATAACAATGTAAGACCTAACAATGCTGAAAGAACAAATACATGAACCACATGATGTGCACAATTCACTGCTAAATGGGGTGGAAGGTCTAGTAGAGCAGAGGAGCCCTCAGGCTAGACATTTGGGGATCAGGAGGTCACATGGAGAGGACAGGAAGGGGGCTGGGGATCGCCAGTTACACAACTGGGGTTTTGGTTGTTGTAGTGCTGGTCAAGAGAAGAGGTTAAAACACGTAACATGGACCACACTGTAGAAAAGGTGGAACTCTTGGTGGATCAAGGGCCGTGAGGTCCGTTGATTGGGTGAGACAGTCCACTCAACCCCTTTATTGCTGAGCTGTCGGGAGCAAGTGACTTAACTTCCCTAAGTCTCACTTGCTGCAAACAGGAATAATAGTGGTTTCTACCTCATGGCGTTGTAAAGATTAAATATTTTCATATATGTTTATTAACATAGCATCAGGTACTTATGCATCAATATAAATTAGGATTTATTGTTATTAATAACATAAGGAGAAGTTATGGTATCGTTTTGGGGGAATGTAACTCATCCTAAGCCTGGGAGGTCTTCTTGTTTGCTAGGAAAGAGGTGATGTCTGCCACAGTGTGTGAATTAGAATTTTAAAAAGTAGTTTTCATATTTAATTTGCTAATTTATTTGATTTGGAAATCTAAAACGCCAACCGCTCAAGAAAGGAAAACTCTTGAGCGTTTCATTTATCTCAAAATCCATTTTCCTCCCATCCACCACAAGAGACGGTCCTTTGAAGATTCTGAGCAAATACACACATGTATCCTAGGTCTGCAAGATGGGGCAGCACGGGGCAAGCCTGCCTTCTCAACCCAGCTAGTCACAGCCTGGGACCTGGCTCTGGGGCTGTGGATCTCAGTCCTTCTCTTTTTCTCCTGGCAAGACTTAGCAGAGGGGCTCAAAGAAATCAAGGCAGTTGTCTCTTGTCCATAAGGGGGAATGAGATTAGCAAGAATACTTGAAATCCACATTCCACCCAACCTGCTCCTTAAACAAACCCTCCACTGTGATCGCTAACAGGCCCTAACATTGACTGATCGCCAGTCCTCTGCCTATTCCCGCTCTGGTGGGTGTATTAATGAGGAGAGCCAAAAGGCAGCTGGCATAGGGAGGGAAGAGAAAGTGAGGAGGAGTAAGAGGGTGTACAGATTGAACCGTTTATCTATGAATAATTGAGAGTCAACTCTATTTGAAAATTGACTTTGATAATGGTTTGGCCAGAGCTGGGCCCCAGGAGACTCCATTCTAGCCTTGTCATGGAAACCATGGGGCCAAAAGCCAGGCCTGCAAGGTGCTTTTCTAAATGGCAACATCTGCTGCTATCATTACCCACAGGAAAGTGTTTCGGGGGGGACAGTAGCCGCTGTGCAGTCTTTCAGCCATATTGCTGTGAGAAGGGAAAGGCTCTGGGACCAGGGCCCACATAGCCCCAGAGGACAGTGGTTTTCCAACAGTTAGATCCACCAGCACTGGGAAGGACAAGTGATCTGGGCCTTTGGCTTAAAGGCTGTGAATTTTGGAGGCTTAGAAAGGGGATTTGCAGCTTCCTTCGGTTTTTCTTTCAATCCTATTTGATAAACTTTCATGAGAATTAAGTTGAGGGCAGGGATGCTGTTTGCTGCAGGTAGAGACTCACCATCTCTTTGCCATGGTGGCACAGAGCTTCCATTGTGAGTGAACCAGAGGGCTGGGTCACACTCATTTGGTGTCAGGGAGGGTGGCAAGTTGGGTCTGTCTGAACACTCAGTCTGCAAATTCACTAACTAAGGAGTTGTTTACTTCTTTAGTCTGTGGTGTCACCTCATTCATCCAGAAAGAGGCTGTCAGGGGTTTGCAGGAGACACACTGGGGCTCTATTTAAGCTATGTGACCCTAGCAAGTCACCAAATGCCTCTGAACCTCAGTTCCCTCCTCTATGAAGAAAAGGGCAAAAAATGCTTCCACTCAGAATTCTTGGGAGGAATATATAAGATCAAAATTCTTAGTGTTTCTCCTAGGACCTGACCGACATCGGTCAATAACATTGTCTCCCCCTCACATACCCAGTGGTACCAGCATTTGTGGTCTCTTGACAAGGGGGACTCATCCCTTCTGAAGTGGAGAGTCTCTGGGCAGAAGCTGCTATTAGCATAAAATCATCTCTTGAACTTTGCTGTTCTTTATTGTTCTTCATATCAAGTGGACGCCCAATGTTTGAAGTCTTTGGGGCTTTCTCCTGAAGGAAGGTCAGACTACTTCTCTGCCTCTGAAAAAGAGCAGCTCAAATTCAAGGCAAGCGAAACCATGGAAAGCAACAAAATGCCATGGGAACCAGCTGGCTACTCTGACGGTCAAACCGTGAAAATTGGGATAAGATAGCATTTTTCTCAGTCAGTAGGAAGATGAAGCCAAACAGAGCTTATGGGACCCCCAGAATGAAGAGTGATTATTCCAGCCAGTTCTTCTGTTGATTCATGAAGAGCCTGGATGCAGAGTAAACTTGTGAGAAGAAGTGATCAGGGCTTGAGTAGGTACATATACAAGGTTTGAGAGGGGAGGTCTTTCAGCCTGACCGACCATTAGGAGAAGATGCTCAAAAGAGACAGTGATTCAGGGCTGGCAGCAAGGAAGTCTCCCACTTCACAGATTTACCATCCTGAATAATAGTTCAATTATTGTTGAATTCTTCTAGTCATTTGGCTTTTGATAGTTGTGGACCCCAGCCAAGAAGAGGCAGAGGAAACAGAACTGAAGGTGTTGCAGAGAAATGTGCAAGAAGTCCTTGTCCACGAGGTTGCAGAGGGGCCATGTTGGGAGCTGCCCTTGCCCAGAAGATGGTGTCAGATGGGAGAGTCGGGGTTCCTCAGACTCTACCCAGTGCCCTCCCACCCCCCCAGGTGCTGGTGAGGTAGCAGCCCCTCCTCCAGACTAGCTCCCCTTGGCCGAGCATCTGTCTCCCTAGGGCAGCCAATGGAGGTGAGCTCATTTCCAGAACCCAAGAGGCGGCTCTGACCCCGTCTTGCCAGGTATTACTGGAGATGACCGGTTGAAGCCAGGCAGGGCATTGTGCTGGCACCAGGCCGGCCTCGCATTGGGCAAATCTGCTGACTCAATTCCCTCTTCATCTAAACAAGCCCTGGGAGCTGGCATGCAGGGAGCAGCGCTGAGGAATCTGATGGCTGATGGCATGGGCCACCTGGCAGGGACTGACCAAGGCAGGTGGAGCAGGGGGTGGCATTTTTCTGCAGGAGCTGTCACCCACCTGCTATCCCAGTCCCACCTTCTGCTAACTGCATGGGGGACAGAAGTATGTACTTGCCCAAGGATTTTGGGGCTTCTTTCACAAGTAGAAACAAGCATCTCATGGGAGAGAATGTTGCAACATGAGAAATATATACTTTGCATGAGAAAAATGGATCACTTGAATAATCTTCAAAAATTATGCTTGGCGTATGGTACAGCTTAGTGGCTTAAAAAAAAGCCACATGTCAGCGTTTGAAAAATAAGTACAGAGAGGGATAAAGAATAAAACAGACATGGCCCATAATCTCCTCTTCCCCACCATCAAGTAATATCCGCAGACATTAAGGAAGACAAATACTTGATTAGATAATCTATACATACAAAAATGTACAAAATGAAAAGTGAAATCTCCCATTCCCTTACTTAGCCCTCTCCCATCCCCTTACTTAGCCCTCTCCTTTTAACAGTTTATTTTGATTTTTTCCCAGGGGAAAAAATTTTTGTATATACCTACATATCTGCTTGTGCTTCAATATTATTAACACACCAAAATTGCCTGAGGATTACACAACTCTGTGGTCACTAGCCCCGTTGTGCTTTGTGGAGCCCTGATAGGGCTCCACGATGTGGATGGTGTCCACCAGAGTTATGCTACCTGATAAGAGTGTTGTTTCCACTTCATAAGATATACCAATGTTCTTTCCAGATCAACACAGATTTATCTCTCTTTTTTTTTTTTTTTTAAGTCTGACTTCATAGATCCCATCATTTGGATGTACCATAATTTACTCAACCAGTCCCTGTGGATGGATAATGTGTTCTCCCCCAACCCAATTACAAAAGTGCTTCAATTAATATCCTTGTGCAGATATCTTAGCAAACCTTTGTGAGTATCCACAGAATAAATGCTTATTGCAGGATTCCTAAATCCATGAGTACATGCACTTTAATTTTACAGATATTACCTACTCAGTAACTTCATTATAAGTAACAGCTACTCCAAGGAACAAAAGGGTTTCCCTGATTTAATCCACCCACCCCCCGCCAAAGTAAGGTGAAAGGGATTGACCTGACATTGGAACAGGATCCCCTTATTACTACGCGCAGTGTTGAATGTGTGTGCACACAGATTGGGTGAATAAGAGGGAGGTGAATTGATGAGGGAGAAGAATAAAAGAAATTCTTTGGAATTTAAGAAGGGCTGTCATCCTAACCACTGATAAGGAAAAAGGTAGACAAAGGGGTTATAAAGGCTGCATTTATAGTTCACTCTATCTCAGCTAGAGCCTCCAAGTAGCCCAGAAACAAAGTGAAAGTTCACTCTGGGCTCCAGATTTTGAGGTGCCCTTGTTCCATGTGTGTTTCAATTACCTACTGCAACTACTCTAATGTTTTATTACGATCACTCACGGTTCTGGGGTTTCACTGGGCTCTCACCTGGGTGGTTCTCACTTGGGGTCTCTCATGTAGTTGCAGTCATATGTGGGCTATTGTTTCGATGGGAATTGCCCAAAGGAATTTGTAATTTTTTTCCCCAGCTTCCTGTAGATCCCTATCCTCCTAAAGGGAATAGGATGGAGGCTTGGCTATTCATCTCTGGGTCAAAGTAACTTAGAGGAATTTGTTGACTCAGGTAGCTGAAATGTCCAGGAATATTTTAGGAAGAGCTGGATCTAGTTGTTCAAAGAATGTCATTAGGAATTTGTTTCACTCCATCTCTCAAATTCAGTTTTCTCTCTTGACTTCTTTCTCAATAACGCCACTAAGAGATTCAGCCTTAAGGTTAGCAGCCCCAGGAGAGAGAAACCTTCTTTGTGGCAGTAGCTTTAGCACCATCTTGAAGCTGTTGTTGGCCTGACAATGGGTCACAGACATGTCCTGTGGGAGGGGAATAAATTACCCCACCCAGGGAAGGGCCCAGCCTGGGTCTGCTACCAACCTCTGGGTCTCAAGGTGGGATCACACTCACCCAAATCCTGTGAACTGAGATGGAGGGTAAGGTAAGGTGGTTCCTGAAAATAAAAGTGGAAGAAGGGAGACGCTGGAGCCCATCGAGTCCAGTCCCCCGCCCAGTGACGGAGTCCTTTCCACACCACCCCTGTAAACGCTTAGAAATGATCTGTGATAGGAAGCTTGCTCACTGCCTTAGATAGCAATCTATTCCACTATTAGTCAGCTCTAAGCCCAAGTCATTTTAAAGTAAAATAAATACTAACACCTTCAGTGGTTCCTGTGTGTCAGGTACTGGGCTATGTACTTTACAGGAATTTTCCAATTTCTTTTTATAATATTCCTGGGAAAAGATATACTATTGTTAGCTCCACTTTACAGAGGAGGAAATTAAAGCTAAAAGACATTAAGTAACTCAGGTATTTCAAGGACAAAATATTTGTGGTAAACCTTTACACTGTGAGGGTTTGCCACACTATATGCTTTTACTCCTTGATTGTACTTTGGCCTTTTGGAGTTATTTGGCTAAGCTCTTCAAATAACTAGACAGCTATGACGTAACTCCTGAGACTTGCGTCTTCTCAGGGAAGTATCCCTAGTACCTCCTTATATTTTGAATGTCAAATAGCTTGCAGAGATTTCATTAAATGCCCTTCTCTGGGCATGCTCAGTGTCCCTCTTAATATGTGCTTGAAACCAACCTGCTCCAGTTGGAGTCTTACCAGTGTGAAGTACCTTGGGACCCCCTTCTCTGGCTCCCCTCTGTCGGCAGAACCTCAGACTATATGCGGGTCTTAAGGATGCACATTCCACTGACAACTTGAACTTGGAGTCCTCTTCCGTTCTGAGGTCTTCTTCATCTGCACTTCTTCTGAGTCTGCCCGGTTGTCAAGGGCAGGTAGCTTTTGCAGCATCAAGGGCAGGGCTTTCCCTTTGTCCTGGTAAAGTTCACCCTGTTCATTTATTGTCCCAGCCATTACTGGGGATTCTCATTCTGTCATTCTATACCTCACTCCTCTTGGGTCCTCTTCAAATTCGATGAGCATGCATTTGTCGAAGTCAGAAGTTAAAGACACATTTGACAAAACAGAGGCATGAATGGCAAATGCCACTGGAGGCTTTCTTATGGACGTCCTGACCTATTAACAAATCCCACCAACCAACCGTCACTCCCCCTTCAGTTCTCCACTCTTTTCTACAAGAGGTTACAAGAGATTTTGTCAAATACTAAGGTGAACTGCTGATAAACCATGTCCAAGGAGCTAGTACTCTACTATAATATCTCAAGAAGAAAAGAGATTAGTTTCACATTCATTTATCCATTCAATTAGCTAATATTTCTTGAGTACTACCTCACTATTAGGTGAGAGGCCCTGCACAAGCTGCTTAACCCACCTGTTCCTTAATTTTCTAATCTGTAAAATGGGGATAATAACCTCACAGAACTGATGCAGAAATTAAATGAGATAACAGACTAATTGACTTAGAATATCTCCTGGCACATGATAAATGCTCAGTAAATCTAAAATACAGAGCCCTGTCATGAAGCCATTAATGCTAGTTTCCCTCACTTCTTGGTTCCTGTGTCAAATCCACTTCCACGTTTGTATTTTGTCCTTCTTAGGCCCCCCTCAGGTTCCTTTTTGGTTCAGATAAGGATCTGGTGCCTTCTCTTTTTCTCCCTCACTTTGGTTATCTGTGGTTTTATCGTCTTGGTGCCATTTTTAAGGCCCTCTTGTCCTCCCTCTGGTCAGGTTTTCAAGTCCTTCCTGGCAGGTGCCTGCAGTTGCCCCTCCGAAGCCTCGTGACAGCTGCCTGCCAGGGAATGCTTGGCAGTCTCCCACTGCTGGCCAGTTGTCAGCAGTGCCCTGAGGTGATTGCCTTACTTCCTCAAGACTCCTAAATGAGACCACAGCTCTCATCTTCTCTCCCTTTCTGTGAGCCTTGATACTAGGACTGAGGATTTCCCTGCAAAGATTTCTCACTTAAACGGATTTAACGTCCGAGTAGTCCACCCAAGTCTCTCGCAGAAAGAGAGGCTGCAGCTCTCTGATAGACTGCGTGGGAGGAGGGCTGGCAGTCATGCAATCTTCTTATCATTCCCAAGTGCTTTGATAGGGCAAAGGACTGCCCCCCAGCCTCCTAGCCTCAGTTCTCTTGGGCTCTCTCTTGACAGGGTACTTCTCACCTCAGAATCTGCAGCTCAGGAATCTGCCCCAGACACTCTCTCTCCAATTTTTTTTTATTATTTAAAAAAAAAATTTATTTATTTTATTCATTTATTTTATTTTTTGGCTGCATTGGGTCTTCGTTGCGGTGCGCGGGCTTCTCATTGCGGTGGCTTCTCTCGTTGCGGAGCACGGGCTCCAGGCACACAGGCCTCGGTAGTTATGGCACACGGGCTTCAGTAGTTGTGGCTCGCGGGCTCTAGAGCGCAGGCCCAGTAGTTGTGGCGCACAGGCTCAGTTGCTCCACGGCATGTGGGATCCTCCCGGACTGGGGCTTGAACCCGCGTCCCCTGCATCGGCAGGCGGACTCCCAACCACTGCGCCTCCAGGGAAGCCCCCAATTTTTTTTTTTTTTGTCTTTTGTTTTTCTCCATGCCCTTCTACCTGCTGACATTACACAATTTGTTTACTGTTTCCCTCCCTACTAGAATGGAAGCTCCTAGAGGACAGAGCCTTTGCCCCAGAGCCTAGAACAGTGCCTGCCTAGCCCGAAGTAGCACTTGGGAAAAAGCCATTGAATGAATCAATGAATGAGTGACAGGGAAGCAGCCCAGTCCCACTGAACGAGCTGGAAGGACTTCGGAGTTGGCCTAGTCTTTCCGTCTGATTTTTCACGAAAGAGAACTGGGAACAGTCTGGATATTCTAGATGACTTCTCAGATTTGACACTGGAACTGGACTTTGTGTTTTTCAAGGAGCTTTCAAGGCACACTATCCCCATTTGACTTCCCATACACTCTCTGAGGAATGTTCTCATGGTGAAAATGAAGGCTTCGAGAGGCTAAGTTGCTCAGGATCACACAAACAGAATTTAAACTCAGGTTTATCTGACTCCAGAACTCTGCTTTAAACCAGTAGGTTGGGGATGACAAATACATTTCATTTCACGAGCCAGGTGCAATTAACTGGGAATGCTTACTGGGTTCAGCATTTTGAGGAGTCTGAGGCTACATCTAGGTTCTGTAGAAAAGAGTGCATGATTGATTAGCAATATCTGCCACAGGTGCAGGGAGGGGAGTGGCAGTGTTCTGCCATCCCTGGGACCGGATGATACTGCAATATTATAATATTAGGCTCCTCATCCAGGACTCTTTCTTCCTCGCCATACTACTTCTGAAGCCAATATTTCTACAGCTCCTGCCTCAACATTGAGAAGCCTTATGGGAAGGTTGCCAAGCACAGACAAGTTGGAGGCCAAGCATTGTTAGAAAGGAACTGAAGGCACATTTGGTTAGTCTAAAACCTTCTGCCCATCACACAGGGCTTAGTATCACCACCGTGTTAGAAGGGCACAAATACATTAATGACAGGAGACAGATAATCCAAAATTATTTATATCTACTTTTAGAGGGGTGACGTGACCTTTGAGCACAGACTTACTTAGTTCTCTTATCCTCTGAGTCCCCTGAGAACATGGAAACATCCCTGAAATGTTCTATGCAATGGTGGGACTGGAGAAGCATTTGCTGCCAATGACCACAAAGCAGAGAGCCCATCTGCAGAGGATGGAGCATGGACTGTGGAAAGAAGGCCTGGCCACCCATGGCTGAGACACCCAGGAGTTAAATCAGTGAACCCACAAAGGCTTACTGAGTCATAAGCTAAGGCTGTAAAATGCCTTGCATCACACATGCCTGGCACAGGCACAGTGACGGGCATTTCCATTTTCTCCAACTTCCCGGACATGTTCTGCACGGTGCTAATAACAGGGGGCTTAGACATGGACCCTGCCTTCAAGGGCACGATGCCCTGGTCGGGGAGACCAGACTAACCCACCCCTTGCAAAGGCATGGAAAATTGGCCCGCATCCCTCTCTACCTCTATCTCCCTTCCCTCCCTCAGAAGCGGCCTATCTTGAAATTCCCCTGATATTTTGTGTTGTTTCACACCTCCACGCCTTTGCTGACTCTCCTAGGCTGCCTGGCAAATAGCTCTTCATTGCTTTGAATCCCGTCTGTGGTTTGCTGCAGCTATGAGGCCCTGGACAAGTGATTTAACCATTCTGTGCCTCTGTTTCTTCCTCTTTTTTTTTTTTTTTTTTTGCGGTATGCGGGTCTCTCACTGCTGTGGCCTCTCCCGTTGCGGAGCACAGGCTCCGGACGCGCAGGCTCAGCGGCCATGG
>NC_041217.1:81369020-81373977 GCF_002837175.3 Physeter macrocephalus | reverse complement strand
GGCTCAGCGGCCATGGCTCACGGGCCCAGCCGCTCCGCGGCATGTGGGATCCTCCCGGACCGGGGCACGAACCCGTGTCCCCTGCATCGGCAGGCGGATTCTCAACCACTGCGCCACCAGGGAAGCCCTGTTTCTTCCTCTTAAAATGGGAATAGTAATAGTTTCACCTGCTAGGATTGTTGTAAAAATTAATGATACAATATCAAATACGTATGAAGCACTTTGAAGTGTGCTTAGCGCTTAAGAAGCACTAGATAGAGTTATTCATCGTTATTACTCATCTTTCAAGACTCGACTTGAACCTTATCTCTACCAGGAAGCATTGCAAAAATACCATATACAAAGTCAAAATACAAAATATTACCCGGAAGAGATGTTTGCAAAACATATGACAGGGGACTAATTTCCTTAATTTACGAGGAACAGGCACAGAACTGTAGAAAGACTACAGTTCAGTAGAAAAATGCCCAACGGACAGGAGCATGCCATTCACAGAAAAAGAAATACAAGTGTCAATAAGCAAGAAAAGATGCCCAGTTTCACTCATTATTATGCAGTTAAGTAGCAACTAGAGGGCATTTTTTGGCTCTCAGATTGGTAACGTATTTAAAGTTTGACAATATTCCATGCTGGGGAGGAGGGAGAAACTGACCATTTACACATAATCTTGGAGGGAGTATAGATTTCTGCAGCCATTCAGCAAGCATTTTGGAAATATTTATCAGAACTAAAAATGCACATTTCCTTTAGTCCAGCAATTCTCGTTTACTCTATTGATATCCTCACAAAAGAACAATAATATATGGCACTACTGTACGCTCGTTTTCACAACAGTGCCTGGCCTACAGAGATGCTCGACAAATATTTGTTGAATGAACACACGAACCAAAATGTTCATTACAGCAATATTCGTAATAGAAACTGAAGACAACCTAAATATCCAGCAACAGGGAGGCTTTAAATAAATGATTGTAGAATTCTGCAGCTGTTAAAATCAATGTCATACATCTGTACCTTCTGATTCAAGAATATTTCTAATACATAAGGTTAAAAAAACACCTAAAAACATCAAGGTGCAGAACAATAAGCACTGTACATGATCATTGGTGTAAATAAGAAAGTATGCATACATAAATATTCAAATAGTCTAATATATGCATTATTTCCTGGAAGGATGCCTTGGAAGCTGTTTATAATTTATTTGTGGGAAAGGACCAAGGATAGGGAGGTAGGCAGAAAGGGAGAATTTTATTTTTTTAAATTTATTTTTAATTTTTTTAATTGTTTGGAATATAGTTGATTTACAACATTGTATTAGTTTCAGGTGTACAAGCCAAGTGATTCGGTTATACATATGCATATATTCATTCTTTTTCAGATTCTTGTCTCATATAGGTTATCACAGAATATTGAGTAGAGTTCCCTGTGCTATATAGTACTTCCTTGTTGGTTATCTATCTTACATATAGTAGCGTGTATATGTTAATCCCAAGCTCCTGATTTATCCTTTCCCCCCACGTTTCCCCTTTGGTAACCATACATTTGTTTTTGATATCTGTAAGTCTGTTTCTATTTTGTAAATAAGTTCATGTATATCATTGTTTAAAAATTAGATTCCACATGTGAGTGGTATCATATGATATTTGTCTTTCTCTGACTTACTTCACTTTTAGTATGATAATCTCTAGGTCCATCCATGTTGCTGCAAATGGCATTATTTCATTCTTTTTAATGGCCAAGTAATATTCCATTGTATATATGTACAACATCTTCTTTATCCATTCCTTTGTCCGTGGACATTTAGGTTGCTTCCATGTCTTGGCTATTGTAAATAGTGTTGCAATGAACACTGGGGTGCATGTATCTTTTCAAATTATGGTTTTCTCTGGATATATGCCCAGGAGTAGGATTGTTGGATCATATGGTAGTTCTATTTTCAGTTTTTTTAAGGAACCTCCATACTGTTCTTCATAGTGGTTGTACCAATTTACATTCCCACCAACAGTGGGAATGTAAATTTCTCCACACCCTCTCCAGCATTTATTGTTTGTAGAGTTTTGATGTTGGACATTCTGACCTGTGTGAGGTGATATCTCATTGTAGTTTTGATTTACATTTCTCTAATAATTAGTGATGTTGAGCATCTTTT
Organism: Physeter macrocephalus; assembly: GCF_002837175.3. NCBI lineage: Eukaryota > Metazoa > Chordata > Mammalia > Artiodactyla > Physeteridae > Physeter > Physeter macrocephalus. The sequence continues at coordinate 81,371,828 of NC_041217.1, read as the reverse complement.
CATGTGCTTTTGGGCCATCTGTATGTCTTCTTTGGAGAAATGTCTATTTAGATCTTCTGCCCATTTTTTGATTGGATTGTTTGTTTTTTTAATATAGAGCTGCATGAGCTATTTGTATATTTTGGAGATGAATCCCTTGTCAGTTTCTTCGTTTGCAAATGTTTTCTCCCATTTTGTGGGTTGTCTTTTTGTTTTGTTTATGGTTTCCTTTGCTCTGCAGAAGCTTTTAAGTTTAATTAGGTCCCATTTGTTTATTTTTGTTTTTATTTTCATTACTCTAGGAGGTGAATCAAAGACGATATTGCTGCAATTTACGTCAAAGGGTGTTTTGCCTCTGTTTTCCTCTAAGAGTTTTGTAGTAATGTCCAGCCTTACATTTAGGTCTTTGATCCATTTTGAGTTTATTTTTGTGTATGGTGTTAGAGAATGTTCTAATTTCATTCTTTTACATATAACTGTCCAGTTTTCCCATCACCACTTATTGAAGAGACTGTCTTTTCTCCACTGTATATTCTTGCCTCCTTTGTCATAGCTTAATTGATCATAGGTGTGTGGGTTTATTTCTGGGCTTTCTATCATGTTCCATTGATCTATATTTCTGTTTTTTTGCCAGAACCATACTGTTTTGATTACTGTAGCTTTGTAGTATAGTCTGAAGTCAGGGTGATTGATTCCTCCAGCTCTGTTTTTCTTTCTCAAGATTGCTTTGGTGGGGGCTTCCCTGGTGGCACAGTCATTAAGAATCTGCCTGCCAATGCAGGGGGCATGGGTTCGAGCCCTGGTCCAGGAAGATCCCACATGCCACAGAGCAACTAAGCCTGTGCACCACAACTACTGAGCCTGCACTCTAGAGCCCGCGAGCCACAACTACTGAGCCTGTGTGCCACAGCTACTGAAGCCTGCACGCCTAGAGCCCATGCTCTGCAGCAAAAGAAGCCACCACAATGAGAAGCCCACACACCTCAGTGAAGAGTAGCCCCTGCTCGCTGCAAATAGAGAAAGACCGCACACAGCAACAAAGACCCAATGCAGCCAAAAATAAATAATAAATTAATTAATTTTAAAAAAAGATTGCTTTGGCTATTCAGGGTCTTTTGTGTTTCCATACAAATTAAAAATAAAAATTTTCTAGTACTGTGAAGAATGCCATTGGTAATTTGATAGGGATTGCAATGAATCTGTAGATTGCCTTGGGTAGTATAGTCATTTTGACAATATTGATTCTTCCAATCCTAGAACATGGTGTATCTTTCCATTTGGGTACCTTCGATTTCTTTCATCAGTGTCTCATAGTTTTCAGAATACAGGTCTTTTTTCTCCTTAGGTAGGCTTATTCCTAGGTATTTTATTCTTTTTGATGTGATGGTTAATGGGGTTGTTTACTTAATTTCTCTTTCTAATCTTTCTTTGTTAGTGTATAGGAATGCAAGAGATTTCTGTGTATTAATTTTGTATCCTGCAACTTTACCAAATTCATTGATGAGGTCTAGTAGTTTTCTGGTAGCACCTTTAGGACTTTCTATCTATAGTATCATGTCATCTGAAAACAGTGACAGTTTTACTTCTTCTTTTCCAGTTTGGATTCCTTTTCTTTCTTTTTCTTCTCTGATTGCCATGGCTAGGACTTCCAATACTATGTTGAATAAAAGTGGTGACAATAGACATCCTTGTCTTCTTCCTGATCTTAGAGGGAATGCTTTCAGCTTTTCATTGTTGAGAATGATGTTAGCTGTGGGTTTGTCATATATAACCTTTATTATGTTGAGGTAAGTTCCCTCTGTGCCCACTTTCTAGACAGTTTTTATCATAAATGGGTGTTGACTTTTGTCAAAAGCTTTTTCTGTATCTACTGAGATGATCGTATGGTTTTTATTCTTCAGTTTGTTGGTATGGTGTATCACGTTAGTGTGGTGTATCACACTGATTGATTTGTGGGTATTGAAGAATCCTTGCATCCCTGGAATAAATCCCACTTGATCATGGTGTATGATCCTTTTAATATATTGTTGGATTCGATTTGCTAGTATTTTGTTGAGTATTTTTGCGTCTATGTTCATCAGTGATATTGGCCTGTAATTTTCTTTTTTTTGTGGTATCTTTGTCTGGTTTTGGTATCAGGGTGATGGTGGCCTCATGGAATGAGCTTGGGAGTGTTCCTTCCTCTGCAATTTTTTGGAAGAGTTCCATAAGATGGTGTTAACTCTTCTCTTTGATACAATTCACCTGTGAAGCCATCGGCTCCTAGACTTTGGTTTGTTGAAAGATTTTTTTAAATTTATTTATTTATTTATTTATTTATTGATATGTTGGGTTTTCGTTGCTGCATGCAGGCTTTCTCTTGTTGCAGTGAGTGGGAGCTACTCTTCATTGTAATGCATGGGCTTCTCATTGCGGTGTCCTCTCTTGCTGCAGAGCACAGGCTCCAGGCACATGGGCTTCAGTAGTTGTGGCATGCGGGCCCAGCAGTTGCAGCTCACAGGCTCTAGAGTTCAGGCTCAGTAGTTGTGGCACATGGGCTTAGTTGCTCCGCAGTATGTGGGATTTTCCTGGACCAGGGCTCGAACCCATGTCCCCTGCATTGGCAGACGGTCTCTTAACTGCTGCGCTACCACGGAAGTCCTGTTGGAAGATATAAAATCACAGTTTTAATTTCATTACTTTTGATTGGTCTGTTAATATTTTCTATTTCTTCCTGGTTCAGTCTTGGAAGGTTGTACCTTTCTAAGAATTTGTCCATTTCTTCTAGGTTGTCCATTTTATTGGCATATAGTTGTTTGTAGTAGTCTCTTATGATCCTTTGTATTTCTG
>NC_041217.1:81342154-81361730 GCF_002837175.3 Physeter macrocephalus | reverse complement strand
AGTGTGGTGTATCACACTGATTGATTTGTGGGTATTGAAGAATCCTTGCATCCCTGGAATAAATCCCACTTGATCATGGTGTATGATCCTTTTAATATATTGTTGGATTCGATTTGCTAGTATTTTGTTGAGTATTTTTGCGTCTATGTTCATCAGTGATATTGGCCTGTAATTTTCTTTTTTTTGTGGTATCTTTGTCTGGTTTTGGTATCAGGGTGATGGTGGCCTCATGGAATGAGCTTGGGAGTGTTCCTTCCTCTGCAATTTTTTGGAAGAGTTCCATAAGATGGTGTTAACTCTTCTCTTTGATACAATTCACCTGTGAAGCCATCGGCTCCTAGACTTTGGTTTGTTGAAAGATTTTTTTAAATTTATTTATTTATTTATTTATTTATTGATATGTTGGGTTTTCGTTGCTGCATGCAGGCTTTCTCTTGTTGCAGTGAGTGGGAGCTACTCTTCATTGTAATGCATGGGCTTCTCATTGCGGTGTCCTCTCTTGCTGCAGAGCACAGGCTCCAGGCACATGGGCTTCAGTAGTTGTGGCATGCGGGCCCAGCAGTTGCAGCTCACAGGCTCTAGAGTTCAGGCTCAGTAGTTGTGGCACATGGGCTTAGTTGCTCCGCAGTATGTGGGATTTTCCTGGACCAGGGCTCGAACCCATGTCCCCTGCATTGGCAGACGGTCTCTTAACTGCTGCGCTACCACGGAAGTCCTGTTGGAAGATATAAAATCACAGTTTTAATTTCATTACTTTTGATTGGTCTGTTAATATTTTCTATTTCTTCCTGGTTCAGTCTTGGAAGGTTGTACCTTTCTAAGAATTTGTCCATTTCTTCTAGGTTGTCCATTTTATTGGCATATAGTTGTTTGTAGTAGTCTCTTATGATCCTTTGTATTTCTGTGGTGTCAGTTGTAACTTCTTCTTTTTGATTTCTAGTTTTATTGATTTGAGCCCTCTCCCTTTTTTTCTTGATGATCTGGCTAAAGTTTTATCAATTTGTTTATCTTTTCAAAGAACCAGCTTTTAGTTTCTAGCTCTTTTCTAAATGTTTGATAGAATTTGCCTGTGAAGCCATCTGGTCCTGACCTTTGTTTGTTGGAAAAATTTTATTCACAGTTTCAATTTCATTATTTGTGATTGGTCTTTTTATAGTTTTCTATTTCTTCCTGGTTCAGTCTTGGAATATTGTACTTTTCCAAGAATTTGTCCATTTCTTCCAGGTTGTCCCTTTGATTGGCATATAGTTGCTTGTAGTAGTCTCTTATGATCCTTTGTATTTCTGCAGTGTCCATTGTAACTTTTCCTTTTTCATTTCTAATTTTATTGATTTGAGTCCTCTCCCTTTTTTTCCGTGATGAGTCTTGCTAAAGGTTCATCAATTTTCTTTATCTTCTCAAAGAACCAGCTTTTAGTATTATTGATTGCTATTGTTTTCTTCATTTTTGTTTCATTTATTTCTGCTCTGATTTTAATGATTTCTTTCCTTCTACTAACTTTGGGTTTTGTTTGTTCTTCTTTCTCTAGTTGCTTTAGGTGTAAGGTTGGGTTGTTTATTTGAGATTTTCAGTGTTTCCTAAGGTAAAAATGTATTGCTATAAACTTCTCTCTTAGAACTGCTTTTGCTACATCCCATAGCTTTTGGATTATCATGTTTTCATTGTCATTTGTCTCTTGGTAGTTTTTGATTTCCTTTTGATTTCTTCAGTGATCCTTTGGTTGTTTAGTAACATATTGTTTAGCCTCCATGTGTTTGTGTTTTTTACAGTTTTTTTTTCCTGTAATTGATTTCTGGTCTCATAGCACTGTGGTCGGAAAAGATGCTTGATAAGATTTCAGTTTTCTTAAATTTACTGAGGCTTGTTTTGTGGCCCAGCATGTGATCTATCCTAGAGAATGTTGCATGTGCACTTGAGAAGAAGGTGTATTCTGCTGCTTTCAGATGGATTTGACTGAAGAAAGGCAGAATTTTAGATTCATTTGACAGTTTTCTTTCTTTCAATAGATAAGCAGCAAGGATTTATTGCATAGCACAAGAACTATATTCAATATCTTATAACAACCTATAATGGAAAATAATCTGAAAAAATATGTATAACTGAATCACTTTGCTGTACACCTGAAACTAACACAATATTGTAAATCAACTATACTTCAATTAAAAAAAAAGTGTATCAGAGATAGATGATTTTAAAAGTATTTTTTATTCAGTCTTAATTAAGGGGCTCTGAACCCTATGTCACCTTTCCTTCTCATCTCTTTCTGCATATTTCTTCAGTATTTTATTTCCCCTTAGTTTCTTCGCATCCTTGCCTGCAAACATTATTCTCTTACCCCATTTTCACACAAGGATATGTTGCAAAATTTCTTATTTCCCCCTTTTGACTGTTCAAATCATCCATTATTCATCTGCAGTTTTCTTTTGAAATATTTTCTCCCTCCCTCCCTCTCTCTTTCTCTTTCCTTCCTTCCTTCTTTCTTTCTTTTTTCCTTCTTTCTTCCTTCCTTCCTTCCTTCCTTCCCTCCTTCCCTCCTTCCTTCTTTTCTTCCTTTCTTCAATCTGATCTTCCCATATCTTTTTTTCTTTCTTTCTCTTCCTTCCTTCCTTTCTTTCTTTCTTTCTTTCTTTCTTCTTTCCTTCCTTCCTTCTTTCCTTCCTTCTTTCTTTCTCTTCCTCACTTCCTTTCCTTCCTTTCTTTTGCTGTACACATATATTAATTTTATTTTAAAATATAAATAACTGAATATGCATTTTTGTCTTTTAGTACCTGCCTAGGCTGTCCAAGATCTGCCCTGTCTGCCTCTCAGTCTGCTTCTCAAACTCTCCTCCCAGGGCTTTGCTCTTGCCATGTGCCCCCTCACTCCCTACCTTCCCCTGTTCTCCCTCTCTCCCCCTGTTCTTTAAGGCATTCTCCCCATGCTCCACCCCCAGGCTAGGCTGGTGCCATCACAGGGTCCCCACAGTACCCCACTCACGTATCTATCTGTCCCTGCACCTCTCCATGCTCTTGTTTGGAAGAGGGCAGGTGTAAAATACCCTCAGGACAGGATATACTTCACTCATCTTCACAGTCTCAGCTCTTAGCACAGTGCCTCTTACATAAAAGACTCTCAATAACATTGGATAGATGCATAATGGGGGGGAAAGGTCTTGTCTGGAAAATTATGAAGAAACTCTTAAACTCTTTGATGACTGATACTAGAATCCTCACATAAAAAGAGAATAGAACCACTGGCAAAGCTGGGTATTTGAGTAAAGAGAACTGCTTCTCCACTAGCAACTTGTCAGGAATAATTGATTCCAGCACCAAAACTAGGTTGAGCAGCCTTTTTCTGAGTCCCTCTTGCTCCTCTCCTGCTATCTTGGCTTCTGGCCACAGCTCCATCCAAGGCAGCCCTAGAGAGATAGCAAAGCCTTAGAAGGGAGAGGAGTTAAGTCGTTAATTCACCTGTGTACTGAGCACTTGCTGTATGCCAGGCACTGAGCCAGCAGGCGTCACAAAGAGGGTAAGCCTGGGTCCTTGCCCTTCAGGACCTAGTCTAATTGCAAAAGAGGGGGTTGGGGAAAGAAACTGAATTCAGATAGAAGTAGAGAGAAAAAAATTGCTGCCCATTACAGAGCCCAGAGCCTCCAGGTCTCCAAATCAAGACTTTGCTTTTCCTAGTGATAAAATCCCTGCCTGGTGGAAAGGCCCTGGAGGAGCTGGTGAAGATTAGAAGATGCCATGGGAACTATAAAATGCTGCTGCAAAGAATCTCTGGGTATCCAGGGAAGATGGCCATCTGAGGGAGTGGATAGAGTCAAAGGTTTTAAGGCCAAAGATGCAAAACCAATACAGTCAATGAAAGTTTCATGGCTGCCCTTAAAAGTGATTTTTCTGTCAATTTCATTGGGCTTAGTTCTCCCATGAAGGGAAAGTATATGACATCTGGGTTAGATAAGCCAGTTTTGTAAAGTCCTCAGACATCTGTACTTAGAAGCAGGTGCTGTGGGAGGCTGGTAGACCAAGGTTAAGGTATGGGGGATGGGCAGGGTGAGCTTCAGACCTGCTTCTCTACTTCCTTGTTCTTTCCCATCCTAACCCAGCTCCCTCCCATCTGTTCTGGCCCTGATCTCTAAGGCACAAATGTCACTGTAGCTTTGGCACCAACAGCCTGAGTGGTTTCAATAATATGGCCCAGGAATTCAAGTGAGGCTCAGGATAGAACAACAGAGAAAACATGTGCTAGAGGGATTCAAATAGGATGATACCCAATCCCGGCTCTGCCATTAACCCACTGCGTGACCTTGAGCAGGTAGCCCCTCTCTCTGTGGGTTAACTAGGTTTACATATCTCAGATTCCTTCTGCATCAACGTTCTCTATCGAATTCTCCACTTCACGTGTTTTCTTAGACTCTGAACTTCTAGAAGCACTAGAGGTTACCCAGAGAGAAAGATTTGCTGAATGAAGGAAATTCAGCACATACATGTTTCATCTCTCACCAGGGATTTCATAAGCAATAATTGGAACATATCACCACAGTTTCTAACTTAATCTCATTACGTTTATTAAAGGCTTATTACATGTTAAGCAATTGGGTTAATATTTTGGAACAAGCACTGTAAATAATATTAACAGCACTATTACGTATGTTACACTATTACGTATGTTATATTCCTTAACTCTCAGTTCTGGGGAGGTAGGTATTATCATTGCCATTTATATAGAAGAAAACAGATGCTGATGGATTAAGAAAACTGGCCCAGGGCATGTAGCAAGTAAACAACAGGGCCAAGATAAAAACCCATGGTAGTCTCATGTCAGAACCCGAATGCTTTACTAAGATTTACTGACTCACCTGGAAATAATCATAGGTGGCTTAGAAAGAATGAATAATTACCACATGAACTGATATAACAAATCTGCTGCTGGTTAGACCTAAGCGGTGCTTTCTCTTCCCTCACCAGGTTTACCTTCCAACCAAACTGGAACTTCTCACCAGCAGCCCCTAACTCAGCTGTTTACCTGATTCCTGCTATACCACCTCCTGAGGATGGATGGACGGCTGACCCACCTAGTAGGCCTGTTTACCTAAACTCGTTAAGCTAGATTTATTCTTTATATGGCAATTGTCATTTTCACAGGAAGGGAAATGAACCCCCTTCACAATATTGACCAGAATGTGGATTCCACATCCTACTGGACTAAAGAAACCTTGCTAAGAGTCCTCAGTGATATTTGTTTTGTGGCTGTTATTTAAACTGAAGGGCTGCTGAGCTCCTGGACCAAAGGGATACATGACAATTTAACTTTTCGCAGGTGTAGGTGGCAGGAACCAGGGAACTCTTGCTCTGTGGCTGAGGCCTGGATCTCAGGGTGGAAGGAGAGTCTTAAGCCACTTTGGCTGGCTCTGGGGGCCCACTGGTCCCTGCAGAAATCTTGGAAGCCAACAGAGTACTTTCTGGGGCCCGGTGGCAGGAACAGAAGGAGGCAGGTTCCGTTTGGCTTTGTGGGTTCACAGACTGCTGATCTGAGGTCCAGAAAGAACATTCTGCTCACAGATGTGCGGCAAAGGAGCATAACTGATGTAAGCCTGTGGCAGTCACAGATCACACATCAGATTTTAACAGGCTCAGCGAATGCACAGCAACCCTTGAGAACAAATAGTATCAATAGAATTGAATACACAGTAGAGAGAAGGGGCAGATCTCACAGACTGCTGGAAGAGGAGAGCAATCTGGGTAAATGGCACACGAGGGTATCCCCGGGAGTGAGGTGGTAGGGTTGTCTATTGAGATTTCCCCACCTGTTAAAGAATTCTAGAATTACCACTGCTTGAAGGACCTCAGCCAGCTTCCATGTTGTAGGTGAGGAAGCTGAGACCCAGGGAGGGCAGTTGCCTCGCCCAAGATCACACAGCAGAAGAGGGACTGGAATCCAGCCTTCCTGACTGCTGTCCCAGTGCTCTTGTCCTCTGCCCCGCTCTGTCTCAGCGTTGGACTGCTTCTCACCCTTTGGCCCTGAAAACTGGTTTCACTGTTTCCCATTGTTTGTGCAGAACTGCAGTGACCATCTTGGAGGTCATTAGCATTGTATCCTAGGGATTCATCCTGAGTGGTGGTGACAGAGCTTGTCATCTGTAAGTTATTTCTCATATGTGGAGAGTTAAAGGGCCTAAGAGGGTTTTGCCTGAGGAAGACTTCAGGCTGATGTGATACTGATGATCAAACACCTGGAAAGTTGTGTAAGAGGAGTCGTTAGACTTGCTCATTATTGCTAGAGAATATTGGTTCTCAAAGTGTGGTCCAGGGACCAGCAGCATCAGCATTACCTAGGAACTTGTTAGAAATGGAAAGTCTTGGGCCTCACCCCAGACCTACTGAATCAGGTTCTCTGGAGTGGCACCCAGCAAAGTGTTTTATCAAGCCCTGCAAGTGATCCTGATGCTTTAAAGTCTGAGGCCCTCTGGCCAGAGTTGGGATGAACGGGTCCAATTGACAGGAGGCAGATAAGGAGGGCTTGGGTAAGAAGGATGGACTTGGTTGGGGGCATGGGGGTAGCTCCCCTGATGCTGGCTGCACTCACACAGAATGAAGGCCCACTAGCCGGGAGAGGTGTAAGGGGGGCTACCCAGGGAGAAGAGTAGTGAACTAGGTCACCCTTAATGTCTCCAAGATACTGTGATAGTTTTTGCATGTTAAACAGACCAGGAAAAACAATTGTTTCCCCTTTCTAAGATGTAAGCACTGCAAAGGCAGCCATTTTTGTGCTTTTTTTTTTTTTTTTTTTCCTTCTTCAGTACTATAACCCCAGTGCCTAGAGCAGGAGCATGATTCATGGGCTAAATCTGGCCACAGGCTGCTTCTGTAAACAAAGTTTTATTGGAACAAGCCATGCTTATTCATTTACATATTGTCTACAGCTGCTCTTATAATATAGCGGCTGAATATAGCTCTTATAATATAGCTCTTATAATATAGCGGCTGAATATAGCTCTTATAATATAGCTCTTATAATATAGCGGCTGAATATAGCTCTTATAATATAGCTCTTATAATATAGCGGCTGAGTTGAATCATTGTGACTGACCACATAGCCTGTGAAGCCTAAAATATTTACTGTCGGGCCTTTTATAGAAAACGTTTAACAATCCCTGATCTAGAATATTGCCTCTATCACAACAGATACTCAACAAATATCGAATGAATGAGTGAACTATTTTCTGTTGGTGTCACATACCTTAGTTTAGAATATAGAGGTATAGAGGATGTGGGCATCGAAAGCAGAGCTGGGCAGATCTGGCCTTGAATCCTGGTTCTACCATCTACTAGTGGTTTGACCTTAGACATATTAGTTGGCTTCTCTGAGCTTCATATTCCTCATTTGTAAAACAGCAATGATACTAGGCATTTATGATGAAAGAACAAATCACACACTGCACAGAAAGCACAGCACCTGGCTCACGTAGGTACTGAATACGTGTTACCTTGTTATCAGGAGCATCCAGAAGCCTTTGGTGAGAGAGGTTCAGCTGTGACCGTTTGGACACTGTGGACAGGGAGTCGGCAGTGAGAAGATTCTTCCACCATGCATGAGCTCTCTGCAGGAGGGGAAAGGGCAAGTTCAGAGATGATTATTAGACAGCTCAACATTTAAACTTGTAGAATGCTACTAATTAGCCAAGGTACATGTAATGATATTTAAGACAATGTATGAATGGGCAAGATTTAATTGCTGTAGGCTTTCAGGTGTTTTTCCAATGGTGAAAAATAATGATCCATCCATATTTTCTTACGTATTCCCCCTGAAGACCAATTGTGCAAACTGGCTTGAGTCAGGGCTGAGCGGCCTGAGGCGATGGGAACCCATGGGAGCTACCTGGTCACAGAGGGACTGACCTTGGCCCTGTTCACCAGCTGGTGGTCAAGTCCCCAAAGAGGCAAGTGTTTTCTCATCTAGTGCAAGTGTGGCCCCTTTGTACTGTGGGTGGTGTTATTTTTTTTTTTTCCTGGTAGGATCTCTTAATGTGTACTAGGTGTTCTGGAAGAAGTCTCCAAGCCCTCTAATTCCCCAGGTTAAGCCAGAAACAAAATAATCACGGGCAGGTGCAAATCCACACTAGCAAGAGGCTGAGTCAGAAACATGTTGTAACTCAGGACTAAAAATATCCATGTGGATGGTTTCCATGATTCTGAGATTTTGTAAATTACCCTATATGCCTGGCTGCTGCATATCAGTTCACCCTTTTTCTTCACTCGTGTTGGGAGAAACATGGCAATTTCCAGAACTCTTTGGGGCTATGCCGGCAAGTGCATTTTCATATGTGAGAATAACAGCTGGAGACTCACCCGCACCCTCATTCACATGCATCAAGCCCCAACCCCTAACCCTCAATTCACAGCTCTCATTAAGAACTGCTCATCTCCACCATGTAGCATTCAATTATAGGTATCTCTAGGGTCTGAGAATCTGCAGTTTGTTCTCACAAATAGAGGTTTAATAAAAAGGAAAGTAGGGGCTTCCCTGGTGGCGCAGTGGTTGAGAGTCCGCCTGCCGATGCAGGGGACATGGGTTTGTGCCCCAGTCCGGGAAGATCCCACGTGCTGCAGAGCGGCTGGGCCCGTGAGCCATGGCCGCTGAGCCTGCGTGCCCGGAACCTGTGCTCCGCAACGGGAGAGGCCACAGCAGCGAGAGGCCCATGTACCGCAAACAAACAAACAAAAAAAAACAAAACCAAAAAAAAAGGAAAGTGAAGAAATACAATCCAGACTTTCATTTCTTCATGTTTTTAATTTCTTATATATTAGGATCCAGGACACTGTAATCCACTCTCCTGGGAATCAGTTGCCACCTCCCTGCAGAGAGAAACGCTAAGAGTTTTCTGTCTCTAAGGTTCTCTCCTGGGCTACACCCCTCTGACCTTCAACCACAAATAGCAACGATCAGCTGGTAACTAGACCACCACCTGCCACCAAGCACATTCCCAAATAGCCGCAAATTTTCAGTGTCCCCCTGGAAACTCAAACATGTTTCTATATCCTTCCCCAAAGCACAACCTATGCCCCCAATGCTCCCATAATCATCCATAGACCGGTTTCAGATCATATGAGGAAGAATCCTTAAAGCTTAGGAGAGCTTGGTAGATGATGGGAGCGGGAGGAGCTTTGAGTGAGGAAGCCTGGAGTAGTTCCACGTTCCATACTCAAGCACGAACTCATCATCCGCCCCATCTTCCTTCTGTGATCCTTTCCATCCTCACGTGGGCCACACTCTCTCCTCTCAAGCAATCCGACGTTGAGATATCTTAGCTCAATATTACAGTGACCTTGCCCCAGACAGGTGACTCCAGCCTCCACATTCCCTGTTAATTGAAAAATGAGTCCTTGTTTCTCGGCAATGCAATAACAAAGTAGGCAATATTTGTCCAGGGGACGAGAAACAAGAAAGGGGACTAGCAAGGACTAGCTCCTTCCCTCTAACTGTCCTTGCTCTTAGTCATCCACTGAGCTGTCTCAAAATAGACCCCACCTAAGGCATGAGTAGCCTTCAACAAGAAGGTAGCTTTTCTTCAGGAAGTGGGAGGCCGGTATATAAGCCTAGAGGGCTTAGTTAGTGACAGTGTATGGAATTGCAGGCTTTCACGGAGGCCTCCTACAGTGCTTTGTGCAAAAGTCTCAAGAAATGAGCAGAGCCTTGCTGCACATAACACTATGCCTAGGATTTCAGGGCTGCTCTCTTCAGTTGCAGGGCTTGGAGTCTCTCCAGGTTGCGAAGGAATATTCACGCCTGTGAATCTGAAGGCTAGCTCTGCTTAGCTGGACCCAAACCCCACCCTGTCACTGCCTCGGTCCAGGCACTGGCCTCATTTTTTTTTTTTTTTTTTTTTTTTTTTAAGTACGCCGGCCTCTCACTGTTGCGGCCTCTCCCGTTGCGGAGCACAGGCTCCGGATGCGCAGGCTCAGCGGCCATGGCTCACGGGCCCAGCCGCTCCGCGGCACGTGGGATCCTCCCGGATCGGGGCACGAACCCGTGTCCCCTGCATCGGCAGGTGGACTCTCAACCACTGCGCCACCAGGGAAGCCCCACTGGCCTCATTTTTTATGGAGTAGAGCTCTTCCTCTCTGGGTAACACGCCCCTCCCTGCAATTTCTTGGTGCCCTCGCCGAAAGCCAAATTGTGGGAACTGCTCCTCAGCCTCTCCCCTGGCACCCAGATTGCATCTTGGGACTCTTTTGCTTTCACACTCTCATTTTCCTCTGTTGGCTTAGTCCTTTCTGTTCTGTGCTCACCTACCTCTTCTCCCAGGTCACCTGGCCAATTCTCTGCTTCCTGCCCTTGGCCATTCTTGTCACCTCCAGAAACACTTCCTCTTCCCTTAGGCTTTCCTGGGCAGGTGAGAGGAGAGGTCGTGTTTTCCTTGTTCCACTCCAGCTAACCTTTCAGACGCCACTCCCAAAACGTCATTATCTGAGGAAAAAGCCAAACCAATTAAAAAAAAAAAAAAAAAAGACGGATGGTGGAGTAGGGAAAGAGACCACAAAATTGCTAGGAAGGGAGAGAGGGGGCACCTCTCCACCTTCCTGTCCCACCCAAGCAAGGCTACAGGGGGACTGGGCTGAGAACCTGGTAAACTCTAGGAGGGTGGGAAACAGATGTTGAAGTATCTGAAATACCCCTAGCTTGAAATCCACACATTTATGTTCACACACATTTATTCACCTGGAAAGTGAGAGGTCATTATGGAATGCAGGCTTTCTTTTTGCCTGATTCCTGTTCCACTAAACCCCAGCCTAACACCCTTCCATTTTCTTATTTCTTTCTCCCTCCTTTTAACTCATATGACTTGGTTTATTTTTTTATTACCACCAAATAAACCACTAGAGTACTTTCTAGAACAAGACAGGTCTTAATCACATCTACTCAGATTCTCTTTATTATGTTCCCATCCATGCAAATAAACACAAATGTCCCCCTCAAACAACTAAGAACGTATACAAACCGCGTTGGGACCCATACGAGTGGCACACAGATATAAGCATGAAATGAGGTGTGTGTCCACAAATAGCCTGAAATGTTCATTTGGGGGAGCCCAAAGATAGTATATTGACATTCACAGGTCCGTTCAGAACACTGGATGGGAGGGTTCCTGGCTTGTACTCTCTCTGTAGGAACAAGGGTGCCCGAGAGCAGAGGTGAGGTCTGAGCAGGAAAGAAAGGGAGGGAGGGAGGGAGGGAGGAGGAGAAGGATCCAGTGGGTGTAAGAAATACTGCATGGTCAACCCAGAGACCCAGGGCTGTGCTGATTGATTGATGTTGTTATGATGATGGTCTTGAGGTGTCTGTCCAGATTAGATTGTCTGTCTTAGGCTGTAAACCTCCAAAGGACAGGACCGGACCCACATCTACTGCTGCCTGTGCTCCATCAGGCACGGAGGGCTCATTGCTGGTAATGATGAGGGCTGGCGACTCTGTCATGGGTTTATTGACTAACTAAATGACCTGGCTCCTAGACCTGAGTGTCCTTAAATGCCTGATGAACTGCAGAATACTGCAAAATACACTTTCTCTGGGCTTTACACAAACGGAGCCCTTCACCTGGTTGAAAGAGTTTGGGTGCCGTACTACTGAAAGGCAGATGTGCTTACGCGAGCTGCCAGCAGCCTTTTCAGCCTTGGAATTGCTGTGATGAGATTCCCAGAACTTGAAGATGCCGTGAAATGACACTGTGTTCTCATTGATTGTTCCCATGTCTGCCTCCCTCAAGAGAAGAAAGGGCTTGAGCATTATTCACTTCTGCATTTCCAGAACTTAGAACCATGCTAGAACATCATGGGCACTCCGAAAATACTGATTTCAGGGAATGAGTGATCTTGAGCCTAAAGAATGGAGTTCAATCCACCTCCAGCCCCAGAATTGGCACCCTCCAACCCCCTTAGGGGCATCCCAGGCAGGTGTCAAATCTCTCATTAAAACAAAAATGCACAACCCCTGGATCCCGCTAGCATTTCAGTTTATAACCTCTACGGTGAATACTATTATAATTTCAATTTGGGGGATTCTAAAACTGAGGCCCAGAAATGTTGTAAATGTTATCGGGGTCACATTGCTAGCAGAAGGTAGCACCAACACTGGTCTTCCAGACCCTGAAGCCCTTGCTCTTAAGCACTGAGTTAATCCTTACACTCTTATTACTAGATGCACGCCCATTGCTTAATCACTTGAGCGCTCAGGTTGGAGTTTCCCTGTCTGTAAAATGGAAATAATGAAACCTACTTAAAATAATGGTAAGATTTAGATGATGTGTATGAAACAATCAGCAAAGAAATGTAGCTATGCTTTCAAAGGATTTACCTTTAAAATTTGAAGGAAAGAGGCACATGGAGAGTTTTCTTATCTAAACGAACTTAAGTAAGAAGTTATAGTCATATAGAACCTCCTCCTTGAACTAATTAAAGTAATGATCAATTCATCCATTTACCCTTTCACTCATTCAGCAAATACATCTCAAGTGTCCTCCACATACCTCTTGGTACCAAAGGACAGGAAAGCCTAGTAGGAAAGTGGGCTTTGACTCAGAAGGCTTAGACTGACAGCCTCAGTCCTCCCTCTACCAGCTGAGTGAATTTGGGCAAGTCACTTAATTGCTTGGCCCTCAGTTTTGTCATCCGTAAAATGGGATGATAACACCTAACCCACACAGCTGGGAGGTTTAAATAAGATTCATATACCAAAAGGACCAGGTCCAATCTCTGATACAATGTGCATACCTACAAAATCATAGCTGCCACTTCCATCATGGGCCTACTAAAGGTAGGTCAGTGGAGCAGTCCAGCCCAGCTCGACAGTAGCCACAGCAATTGTTTCAAACTTAGCATATCATATACTAGGGGAGGAAAAAGATATTTGGTATTGTTTAGAATTGCTAGTGCATGGTAATCATAAAAAAGCAAACTGACTCCTAGTTCATTTTATTATTGTTTTAAATTCCCGACGACAATGCATTCCTTACTGCCTATACACGTACAGACCACACCCACCACCGGCTTTTGGGAAGCAGATGAATTGAATACTTGTGCCAGAGTATTCAGGTGGTAATCAGAATTACTTTTCTTGGTTATAAACCGCATTTATAGTAACCCCACTTAGAGCCTGTGCAGGAAATCAGTAGGCTTTGTTAGCAGCAAACATCTTAAGTTAATCCAATTTAAAAAAAAATCTGGTTTTTTTTTCCTATTTAAAAAAATTTTTGTAGTAGTATAATATACATAAAGAAAAGCACATATTATATAGCTTGCTGAATTTTCACAAGCAGAGCACACTCAAGTAATCAGAGCCCAGATTAATAAACAGAACACTGTCAGTACCCAGAAGCCCCTTCAGGCTCACTTCCAATAACTACACCCTTTTGCCCATTTTTATAAATAGAACTTTAATAAGTAATCACTGGTGTCTGGCTTCTTTCATTGAACATTATGTTTGTGAGATTCATCCACATTTTTGTGTTTGGTTGTAGATGGCTCATTGTCATTTTTGTATAGTATTCCACTGTGTGACTATACGGCAATGTATTTGTCCATTAAACGATTAATGGATATTTGGGTTGCCTCCAATTTATAGTTATTATCAATGGTGCAACTATGAGTGTTTTAGTGTATGTCTTTTGGTGACTATATGTATGTGCTTCTGTTGGGCATATCCCTAAGGAGTGGGATTGCTGGGTCTTAAAGAATGCATATGTTTAGCTTTATTAAATACTGCCAAACAGATTTCCAAAGTGGTTTTTCAAAGACATATTAAAAATTGCATTGTCACTTCTAAAACTTCAAAGTCCTTTGCATGGAGTGACGTAATAGGCTCAGAGAAAAAGGCACGAAGTGGATGTCTGTGGTTAAATGAATCATGGGGCCGAGAACCTTCCAGCATTTAAAGCAGTCACTTGAGCTTAGCATTCCGGAAAACTTCCTAGAACACAGAGCTTGGTTTCCCAGACTTTCTGCTTCAGATTAAATTCTCAAAGACTTTCCCCACAAGAGGTTCTAAGTCATCCTCACCTCTCTCTCCCGAGCTTCAGATCTGTGTCGACCACACAGGCAGATGGGCCTAGGCACCTTAGCATTCTTAGACTGCACCTGAAACTCAACACTTTTACCCACTCCTTGCTAAAACTCAGCCCTTGCTCCCCCTCCCTCCCCCCATCCCCTAAAACCAATCAAACTCAAGTCCTGTCGATTCTGCTTCCACTTTCCCCTGATCCCTCCCACGTGGATGCCTACAACCCCCAACATGTCTCCTTGCCTCCACGAAGCCTTTCCTTGAACTTGTCTTCACCCATATCCTTAGACATCTTTCTAAACTATGAATCTGATCATTTCATCCCTCTATTTAAACCCTCTGGAAACGTTTGCAATACCCTCAGATTCAA
This sequence comes from Physeter macrocephalus, assembly GCF_002837175.3. Classification (NCBI taxonomy): domain Eukaryota; kingdom Metazoa; phylum Chordata; class Mammalia; order Artiodactyla; family Physeteridae; genus Physeter; species Physeter macrocephalus. Next base: position 81,347,325 of record NC_041217.1, on the reverse strand, counting down.
ATCGATCAAAACTCCTTAACATGTTCAGTGAGATCATTTGAGACCTGGCTCCTGCTTATCTCTCCAGCTTCAAATGCCTCTCCCTTGCCAGAGGCAAGGGGATCCAGAAATCCTTCAGTGATCCAGCTTTGCCAAACATCTTTCTGTTTGCTGAAGAAATTATGCTCTCTCTCGCCTTTATTTGGCTTTTAAAAAGCATATGTAATAGCACTACTGAGATATAACTCATATATTATACAATTCACCCATTTAAAGTGTACAATTCAATAGTTTGTAGTATCGTCGTAGGATTGTACAACATTCACCATAATCAATTTTAGAACATTCTCATCACTCCAGAAAAAAACCCAGTATCCATAAGCAATCACTCTCCATTTCTTCTCAACCCCCTTCACCTTAGACAGCTAGTGATCTACTTTCTGCCACTATAGATTTGCCTATCCTGGACATTTTATACAAATGGAGCCATCCAATTTATGGCCTTTTTTGACTGCCTTTTTTCACTTAGCTTAGTATTTTCAAGGTTTATCCATGTTGTAACATCTATCAGGACTTCATTCCTTTTTATTACTGAATGATATACCATTGTATCAATATGCCAAGTTTTATTTATCCATTCATCAGTTGATCAACATTTGGATTATTTCCAGGTTTTTAGCTATTATGAATAAAACTGCTGTGAACATTCATGTACAAATTTTTGTGTGGACACATGTTTCCATTTCTCTTGGGTATATATCTAAGAATGGAATTGCTAGGTCATATGGTAGTTATGTTTAACCTAATTGCCAGACTGTTTTCCAAAGCTATAGCACCATTTTGTATTCCCCTCAGCAGTATACGAGTTTCAATTTCTCCATACCCTCTAAAACACTTGTTAATATCTATCTTTTTCATTACAGCCAATCTAGTGAGTCTGAAGCAGAATATCATTGTGATTTTGCTTTTCATTTCCCTGATGGCTAATGACACCAAAGCATCTTTTCATGCGATTTGTTGACCATTTATGTATCTTCTTCAGAGAAATGTCTATTCAGATCCTTTGGCCATTTTTAATTGAGTTATTTGTCTTTTATTATTGACTTGTAAGAGTTTTTTTTTAATGAATTCTAGATACAAGTCCCTTATCAGATATATGCTTAACAAATATTTATATAAACATAGAAAAATTGGGGGAACAAATACACTGGCTCTTAATTCAGTGCCAAGGTGAGTCCCAACATAGTGGACACAGTCTTAGAAGAGAGAGCTGTGAGGCCAGGAGTAGTCAGGGGGATCCTAAAGGAAAGATGCACCTTGAATGATGGGTAGGCTGTAAACAGGCAAGAAGATGCACTGCTGCAGTGCTGAACCTTTTATCATTGAATAATAAGATAAACCTTATCATTCATTCTCCACTATTTATTGAGGACCTACTCTATGCTAAGCACTCTTCTAGGAAGCAAAGATAAATAAGACAGTTCTTCCCCCTCAAGGTGTTTACAGTCCAGTGAGCAAGAAAAACACATAAACAAATATCAGTGTTTGCAATTCAAAGTTCTCAGTGCAATTACAAGTATTATGGAAGCACAGTGAAGGAAGTTAGTCCTTTTTTTAAAAATTGAAGTATAGTTGATTTACAATATTATGTTAATTTCAGGTGTACAACATAGTGATTCAATATTTTTATAGATTACACTCCTTTTAAAGTTATTATGAAATATTGGCTATATTCCCTATACTGTACAATATGTTTTTGTAGCTTATTTATTTTATACACAGTAGTCTTGATCACCTTAGATTTTCAGATGACTTGTTAAATCAGGGAGTCTTAATCTGGAGTCTTTGGATGGAATTCAAGGGATTGTTAATTTGGAAGATAAAAAAATACATCTTTATTTTTAATACCTGAAATTGAAATTTAACATTATCTTCATTTATGTGTGTAAGGAACAAACCAGAGTAGTATTTGCAGCAGCTATGACTTTGTCATAATAAAAATCACAGGTATTTATATATTTCATTAAGTTTGTTGTAGATCTTGGGGTGTTATTTATGCTCATCACTACATCAAAATCATGGTAGTTATTAGACCTACCACTAGATCTTGTTATTTAATGTGCTGATAAATAAGCAGTATATTATTATTGCCAAATTGGGTTTACTAAATTTTTGATTATTATATTTTAATATAGTTGGTTTCCTTTGTAATCCTATATATTATATTTTATGCATTTATAAATTGAGAAAGGGGTTCATGAGCTTAATCAACTGCCAAAGTGTAGATGGGACAAAAATGTTTAGAAGCCCTTTATTAAATCAATCTTAATTGAGGCTGGAGATTCTACCGAGCCTAGAAGACCAATAGACAAATAAGCAGATAGTTTCAATGTAATGGTAAATATATAACAGAGGATACAAGTACAAAGAACAATGAAAAGAAGGACTAATTCAGAGAGGGCTACAGGTGATATTTGAACTGACCCTTGAAAGATGAATAAAGTTGAAGAGGCCTTTGTTCATCTGGTCCAACCCTGCATCCAGTCCCCGAGTTACCTCTACAGCATTCCATCACATGGAATCCGACCTCTGCCCGGAGTCATGCATCCAGACGTTGGCTGGAGCGGGAGGTAGAGGAATGAGGAGGAGAGAAATGCGACAGATGGAGTCACTAGGCAAAGGGCAGGCCTGTGTTTATGCAGCCGAAGGAAAGCAACATGGAAGGGAAGAGAAATAAGACCCCAGGGCCTGAATGAAAGAAAGACCCTTGACTTGGGGATCAGTCAAACCTGGATTCCACACTCCAATATAATCTGTGTTACCTTAGTCTACTATTTAATCTCTTTGAGCCTGTTTTGTCACGTGTAAATATGAATTAAAACCCGTATTTCAGGGCTGTGGGGATCAAGTGATAGAGCATGTGGAAAATTACCCGGCATCGAGTAGGCAGTTGATAACTGTCAGAGCCTCTTCCTTTCAGTTTGCCCAAAGCCAGCCTTGCTAACCTCTTCCCTCGGGTAAGAGGTTGACCTTGATTACTCATTGTCTGGGCCCGGTAATAATGACTAGATTTATTAACTTCTCATTATGTGCTTGACCTTGTGCTAACATTGTCTCTTTTCCTCCTTGCAACAACTTATGAAGCTGGAGATCTCTAATTTACAGATGAAGAGACCGAGGCTCAGAGACATTAAGCAGTATCATTTGCCCAAGGTCTCATGGCAAGAAGTGGTAAAACTGGAACTTAAAGCCAGATAGGGCTGACATTAACGTATCTGCTGTGCACTGTGCTGCTTCTAGGAAGCAGCTGGAGATGACTCTGTTAGGTAAACCTTTAATTCATGCCTATCAACATTTGACCAAAGCTCAAGAATGCTGTGCTTTAATAAATGATGCTTATAAACACCAAAATAAACAAAAGCAAAAAAGTAAAACAGTAGGTCAGACAAGTGAAAATCCTTAAAAGAAAGGTCCTCTAAATAGTTAACAATAATGACCGCAATCTCTTGGGCACTGGAGAATATCATCATTGTTCCCAGACAGCCGAAGGCGACACTATAATAAGACTTGAGATTCTGTACTTCTTTCGGGTTGTGATTAAAGTCGCCTGGGATGGTGGTAATATCTCCCCTCACAATCGGTGCACCCTGACATTAAGTATGGAGATCCCAATCACAAAGTCTAATATTTGTGTAGTGCTTACAGTTTAGTAAACTTTCTCATTTACAGGGTATCTGCTGACACAACCCTGGGAGATGTATAGGGTCAGGGTCATTTGTGTTCTCATAATAGGAACGTGAGGCTCAGAGAAGCAAGGTGACTTGCCCAAGGTCAACAAGCCAGTAAAAGACAGAATCATGATTTAAGCTCCATCTTCTGACCCCTTTCCTAGGGCTATCTCCACCTCCCCTGGCGTTTCCATCCATAGTCCAAATTAGAGAGGAGATGGGGCTCAAACTTCTAGACTCTTGGGATTTGTGTAAATTTTGGCAAAAAGGCTGGTCAATGGATTGGAAGGAAATGGAAGATAGTATTCATGATAAAAGCAAAAATCTAGCATTTCTTGAAATAACTGCTTTATTGAGGTATAAGTCATGTACCATAAAATTCACCCTTTTAAAATGTACAATTCAGTGGTTTGTAGTATATACACAAAGTTTTGCAACCATCACCACTAATTCCAGAACGTTTTCATCACCATTGAAAGAGACTTCATGGCCATTGCAGTCACTGCCCATTCCAGGTCCTTTCACCCCCTGGAAACTACTTATCTATTCTGTTTCTGTGAATTTACACTATTGTATATTTCTTATAGCTACAGTCATTCAGTATGTGGCCTTTTGTGTCTGGTTTTTTCCACTCACACCATAATGTTTTCAAGTTTCATTCACATTGTAATATGTATCAGTACTTCATTCTTTTCATGGCCAAATAATATTCCATTGTATGGATATACTGCATTTTATTTATGCATATATCAGTTAACAGACATTTGAGCTGTTTCTACCTTTTGGCTATTTTGAATAGTGCTGCTGTGAACATTTGGGAGTAAGCTTTGTATGGACATACATTTTCATTTACCTTGGTATATACCTAGATGTGGAATTGCTGGGTTATATGGTAACTGTATATTTAGCTTTGTAAGGAATTGCCAGAATAGGGCAGTTCTTTATTTATTTCTTTATTATTTACTCTACTATTCTATTTATACTATGTCCAAAGTTACTGCACCATTTTACATTCCTACCAGCAGTGTATGAAGGGTTCCACTTTCTCCACATCCTCCCAACTCGTGTTATTATCAGTTGTTTATTATTATTATTATTACCCTCCTAGTGGGTGTGAAGTGGTATCTCATTGTGGTTTTGATTTGCATTTGCCTGATGGCTAATGATCTTGAGCATCTTTTCATGTGCTTATTGGCCATTTGTATACCTTCTTTGGAGAAATGTCAATTCAAGTTCTTTACCCACTTAATTGGGTTGTCTTTTTATTGTTGGATCATATATTCTAGATATAAATCCCTTATCAAATATATGATTCGCTGGGCTTCCCTGGTGGTGCAGTGGTTGAGAGTCCGCCTGCCGATGCAGGGGGTACGGGTTCGTGCCCCAGTCCGGGAAGATCCCACATGCTGCTGGAGCGGCTGAGCCCGTGAGCCATGGCCGCTGAGCCTGTGCGTCCGGAGCCTG
>NC_041217.1:81331954-81341977 GCF_002837175.3 Physeter macrocephalus | reverse complement strand
AAAAAAAAAAAAAAAAAAAAAAAATATATATATATATATATATATATATATATATATATGATTCACAAATATTTTCACTCATTCAGTGGATCATCTTTTCACTTTCTTGATAGCATCCTTTTAAGCACCGAAGTTTTTTAATTTTTATAAAGTCCAATTTATCTGTTTTTTCTTTTGTTGCTTGTACTTTTAATTTCATATCTAAAAAACATTGCCTAATCCAAGATCACAAAGATTACACATATGTTTTCTTTTAAGAGTTGTATACTTTTACCTCTTACATTTAAGTTCATGATCCATTTTGAGTTAATTATTCTATATGGTGTGAGATCAGTACCCAACTTCATTCCTTTGCATGTAGCTATCCAGCTGTGCCAGCACCATTAGTTGAAGACTGTTCTTTCCCCATAGAATTGACTTGGCAACCATGTCAAAAATCAACTCACCATAAATGTGAAGGATTATTTATGGACTGTCAATTCTGTTCCACTGATCTCTATGACCATCCTTATTCCAGTACTGCGCTACTTTGATTACTGTAGCTTTATAGTAAGTTTTAAAATTGGGATGTGCGAGTCCTCCAGCTTTATTCTTCTTTTTCAAGATCACTTTGGCTATTCTGGGTCCCTTGCATTTCCGTGGGAAGTTTAGGATCAACTTGTCCATATCTGCAAAGAAAAAACAAAAGGAACTAGGATTTTGTGTGAGGTTGCTCTGAATCTATAGATCCATTTTGGAAGTATTGCCATCCTAACAATATTGTCTTCCAATCCATGAACCTTGAATGCCTTTCCACTTATTTAGGTCTTCTCTAATTTCTTTCAATGATTTTTATAGTTTTCAGTGTACAAGTCTTACATTACTTTTGTTAAATTTAGTCGTAAGTATTTTATTCTTTCTGATGCTATTGTAATGGGATTGCTCTCTGTGATATTGTGATCTATAATATGAAATACAAATTTGGTCTTCATCCTCATTCCTGGTACACAGCTCCCCAAACCCTTGTAATTTCCTAAGTAGTTAGAACAATAGGGACATCTTTTGTTACAATAATTGGGTTTTGTCCTCAGTTCCTGATGTGGCTTCAGAGAGATAAGGGTAAAATGGGTATCTTGTTATTCATAACAAGCCCCTTTCAACCACTTATGTTAATGAGGGGACTCTTGGAAAGCCCCTTAGATGGGGCTGGTTGTCAGGAGAACCAACCATGATTAGAAGGCTGCAACTTTCAGTCCTACCCCGTACCCTCTAGGGGGAAAGAGGGAATGGGGGTTGAATCAGTCATCAATGGCCAATGATTTAAATCAATCATGCCTATGTAATTAAGCCTCCACAAAATCCCCAAAAGATGTGGTTAGAGAGCTTCCAAGTTGGTGAACACGCAAAGCTTCTGGGAGAGTGGAGAGCTCAGAAAAGGCGTGAAAGCTCCACACTCTTTCCCACATCTCTTCCAACTGGCTGTTCCTAAGTTGTATTCTTCTATATTAAGCAGAAATCTAGTAAGTAAAATGTTTTCCTGGGTTCTGTGAGCCACTCTGGCAAATTAATCTAAACCAAGGAGGAGGTTGTGAAAACCTGTGATCTATAGCCAGTTGGTCAGAAGCACAGGTAACAACCTGGACATGCAATTGACATCTGAAGTGGGGTAGGGGAGCAGTATCGTAGGACTGAACACTTAACCTGTGGGATCTGACACTATCTCTAGGTAGATGGTGTCAGAATTGACTTAAATTGTAGGACACCCAGCTAGTGTCACAGGATTGTTTGGTGTGGGGAAGCCCCTCACACACATTTGGTGACCGCAAGAGTCAGGAGTAGTGTGGTGATAGTGTGAGAGTAAAGGAGACACACAGAAGGAGTGTGTTTTCTCTTTACACTTTCCAAATTTGATTTTTGAGATGTTCAGTGCTAATGTATAGAAATACCATTGATTTTGTATCTCATATCCTGCAACTTTGTTGAACTCATTTATTAGTTCTAATGATTTTTATTAGATTGGATTCATTACAGTGTTTTACATACAAGATCATGCCATCTGCAAAAAAAAAAAGGTATTTTTACTCCTTTCTTTTCTATCTGAATCCCTTCTATTTCTTTTTCTTGCTTAATTTCTCTGGCTAGAACCTCCACTACAGTGTTGAATAGAAGTGGCAGTAGCACTTGCCTTGTTCCTGGTCTTAGGGGAAAGATTTCAGTATTTCACCATTAAGTATGGTGTTTGCTGTGGGTTTTTCATCGAAGGCCTTCAGTAGATTGAAGACATTCCCTTCTATTCCTAGTTTGTTGAGTATTTTTATCATGAAAGCACATTAGATTTTGTCAAATGTTTCTTCTGCATCTGTTGAGGTAGTTTTGTAGCTTTAGTCCTTCATTCTATGGAATGGTGTAGTATACTAATTGATTTTCATATGTTAAGCCACTTTTGTATTCTTGGGATAAATCCTACTTGATCATGTATATGATACTTTTTATGTTGCTGGCTCAGTTTGCTAGTACTTTGTTGAGGACTTTTCCATCTATATTTTAGAGATATTGGCCTATAGCTTTCTTTTCCTGCAATGTCTGTCTGGTTTTGATATCAGTGTAGTAACAGCTTCATTGAATGAATTACGAAGTATTCCCTCCTTTTCTATTTTTTGGGGGGAGAGTTTGTGAATCATTTGTGTTAATTCTTCCTTAAAGATTTGTTAGAATTCACCAATGAAGTCACCTAGGCCTCAGCTTTTCTGTGTGTGGGAAGTTTTTATAATTAATAATTTAATATCTTTACATATTATAGATCTATTTAGATCATCTATTCTTGGTTTAAGTAATTTGTAACTTTCTAGGAAGTTGTTCATTTTTTCTGTGTTATCTAATTTGTTGGCATAAAATTGTTCATAGTATTCCTTTATCATCCTTTGTATTTCTGTAAGATTGGTAGTGATGCCTACTATTTTATTCCTGATTTTAGTAATTTGAGTATTTTTTTCTTTGTCAGTCATCATTTCCTTGATTTTCTCTAACCCTTTTTTAATTCTATTTTTCATTAATTTCCACCATAGTCTTTATTATTATAAAGTGTACTTGTTTGTCTCAGTAACAATTTCTGTCTTAAAGTCTATTTGCCTGATATTAGTATAACCATTCCAGCTCTCTTTTGGGTACTGTTGGCGTGTTATATCTTTTTCCATCCTTTCACTTTCAACCTATTTGTGTCTTTGAATATAAAATATGTCTTTTGTAGATAGCATATAGTTGGATTGAGGTTTTCCATCCATTTTTCCAACCTCTGCTTTTTTATTGGAGTTTTAGTCCATTTACATTTACGTAATTACTGATAAGGTTTCATTTGACCTTTTGCTATTTTTTTTTTCAGTATGCCTTGTGGATTTTTTGTTCCTCTGTGCCTTCATTACTGCCTTCTTCTGTGTTAAATAGAAATTTTCTAGCATAAAACTTTCCCTTGCTCGCTCTCTCTCTCTTTCCCTCTCTCTGAGAAGAAGACAGAGAGACAGGAGAGAGGGAGAAGGGCTGAGAGACAGAGAGAGAGAGAGAGAGAGAGAGAGAGAGAGAGAAATACATAGATATATAAACACATTTACATACATATATATGTGTGTGTGTATATTTTAATTTATTTATTTTTTCTTTGTGGTTGGCCTGAGGATAACAAGATCTTAGCTTAAAACAACATAATTTGGATTAACACCCTGCATTTTTACAGCACATTCTCACATTTTTAAAAGTAATTCTCGGGAAGGAAAAAGTTAAAAATATGGGCTGGAAACTCTTTCTCTATCATGGCCTAAGTACCTGTTGGGAGCAATGTTACTCATACATAATGCTTCTCTGGGGGCAAATTATAGCCACATGAGAAAGATCCCTCTGATTCCAGAGTATAGCTTTTCAGGGTGATCATAACACCTTTGTATGGACTTTCTAACTTCCAAAGTGCATTCATATACCTCAGTGATTCTCAAAGTATGGTCTAAGGATCCCTGAGTTTTCCTGAAACACTTTCAGGTGTCCTCAAAGACAAACCTATTTTTGTAATAATGCCAAGATGTTATTTGCCCTTTTTAGCAAAGAGTACAGTACACAAGAGTACAGTAGAATTTTCTAGAGGTTACATGGCATGTGATATCATAACAGATTGAATACAGAAGCAGATACAAGAATTTACAGTCTCCATTAAGTCAGGCATTAAAGATATTTGCAAAACTGTAAAGCCATGCTATCCTTCTCTCTAAGTTGTTTTTGAGAATATAGTGATATCTCATAAAATATATCCTTTATGTTAACATATCATGGTTTATTATTATTAATTTTAAATGAGTTTTTTAAATTTCCCAGTTTTAATTTATAATGTGGTAAATATTAATAGATATAACACTTTTAAACAAAAGCTTGTTTGGGCTCTTTATAAATTTTAAGAGTATAAAGGGGTCCTGAAACCAAAAGTTTTTGAGAGCTGCTGACGCATTATCTCACTTAACCATATCAACATGTGAAAAGTAAGACAGGTTCAGTCACTTACCACTTTGGCTCCTTGGAGGAGAAAACAGAGACTATGGTCCTGGGACTATACCTGGAAGGATTGGCTTTGATGGGAAGGCAATCAATGATTCTAAGGCCAGAACCAAACCAGTTAACTGGAATGATTGGACTGACACTAGTGGGAGCTCTAAGCTCTTGATGGCCATTGACGTGGTTGACCTCTCCCAGGCTTGAATACTGTCTCTACGTTGGCTTCCATGACACCATGTTCCTAGTTTTGCAAATGGCTCCTCTGCTTCAACCTGCCCCTTACCTATTGCTATTACCCAACATTCTATCCTCCACCCCCTTCTCATCTCTCTCTGTAGTCTCCCTGGATGAGCTCACCCACCATTACATAAGATGATTCCCAAATGTGTCTCTCTAGCTTATATCTGTCTCTTGAATTTCAAAGCTAAGTACTGGATGTGTCTACCTGGATATCCCTCAGATGTTTCAAACTCACATGCGCAAAATTCTCTAATCACTAGGTGTTCAATACATTGTGCTAGGCACAGGTATTGTGACAGTGAATAGGACATAGTCCCTGTTCTTAAGGAAACAGCAGTCTAGTAGAGTTGATCAGTTTGTCCAAAACCAACTTCTGTATTTTTGGGTCTGGTTATTATTATCAACACTGGCCCAGTTACCCAAGACTCCTCCTTCTTCCCCATCCCCTCCATCCAGTGAGTCACCAGGGTTTATGCATTCTATTTCTATAATGTCTTTCCAGCCTTCACTTCTCTCCATCACTACTGCAACTCCCTAGGATGAAGCAGTCCTCATCTCTCTTATGAACTATTTCAATAATCTCCTAGCCACTCTCTTGGCCTCCCATCTCATCCCCATCAAATTCACACTGTACACTGCTGCCTGAGTGATCATTTCATAACCTCAAATCTGCTCTCCTTGCTACCATGCTAAAACTCTTCAATGACTCCCTCTTCTCTGTAAAATAAAATCTGAACTCATTAGCCTGACTTGTAAGTTTCTCCAGGTACTGACCTTTGCTTCATTTCCTATCACTCCTCTGAATGTATCCAAGACATTTCAAATGGTGTTTCTGATAGCAAGAATACCCTCCCTAATCACCTGGTCATCCTTCGTGACCCTTCTCAAGTATCTTCTCCTCTGTTAAAATTTTTATGACCTTCCTAAGAAGTCTTGGTCTACCACTATCTCTTGCACAGGTCTCTCTTCATTATAGTACTTATCACACTGTCTTATAGTTTTTATTTCCACAGCTATCTCCCACTCTGGACAGAACACCTTGATGGCAGGCACTGTGTCTTATTCACCTTGGTGCCACCCGTGCTGGCCTAGTGCCTGGCAGAGAGTGGGTATTAAATAAATATTTATTGACTTAATAAATATTTGAAGGTCTGTAAAATATGGATCACATCAAAACTTCTTCCCATTTTCTAAGTTTACAATTCCCTTCCCATTTTCCACCCAATCACCCAAGCCCAAAACATGGGTGTCTCTATTAATAGATACCACTCTTCCTTATTCCCTATAGCCAGAGTCACCAAGTCCAACTTACTCTGTTTCTGTAATCTCTCTCCAGTATGTGAGTTGCCCTCCGTTACCACATTTAGAGAAGTCCTCTATCCCTTATGAACACTGTACCCATATTTTCAACCTCAAAAATTGGGGCATGGAATTTTCATGACACCTCCAGATATGAGGTGTTCTGAGAAACAGATGTAAATTCTAAGCGGTTAGCATTCTTTGAATGTTTCGGTGATTTCCAGGGACAGCAGTAGAGAATATATGAAATCACAATGCTATTAAGAATTCAGGTTGGGCGGTCATTTAGCCTTGATTGCAAGGTTCTTAGGCCTCTGTTTTAAGAGTCTCAGACCTTAAGCTATTGAACATCTGGGTGACAAAGGAAAAATGCACAGGCAAGGATAACTAAAAATACAATACTGTAAGTACCAAATAAGTGAAGAAGTAATTGAGAAGAGAAATACACAGGACATATGACCTGAGCTGGGCTTTAAGGTCATTGTTACAGAGGTGTGCCAGCTCACACCTAATGTGCCTGTGTGGAAAAACCCCAACTCCAGTTCCCACTGATGGAACTGGACCCTTGTCTACCAGCCAAGTTTGACCGACCTGACTGGAGAAAGCTGATGCAAGGGCAGTTCTTCCTTGAGCAAGCTGAGATCTATGACTTGGACCGCATAAAAAGATAAGCTATGTCAGTTAGATTCCCTTCTGGAATCTGAAATTGGGAAATCAAAATGGGAGATCTGGCAACACAAGCAGTTGCTAAAAGACTTGCCTCAGGCGTTAGTTTCAGGTAAAGATGGGGCTGGAAAGTTCAGGGCAAGTCAGAGCCGTGTGTAAGCCAAAATTATGAGGAAATAGAAACCAGGAGCAGACAGAACCAGCTGTCAGTAAAGTAGCCAGCGCTCAAGGTAAGTGGCAACGGCAAAGGAAAAGGGAGACTTGCCCCGGGACAAGAGAGGTGAACCGGCTAGTCCCTGAAGCCACCTTGGAACTTAAAGTCTTGTCATCTGCAGTCCAAATCTATGTTGTAGCCTTACAGCCACTTCTTAACCTTCTTTTCCTGGTGATTCTTTTGAATGCTGTTCCTTGCAACCTGAGAGCTAAACTGAAATAGATTCAACCAAGCAGAGTGGAGGGGAAGAGAATTCCAGGAGCCCAGGTCAGTATGGATGGTGCACAGAGATTGAATGTCTCACGGACTACTCAGGGAAGGGTGGAAAGGGATTTTATTTTCTTAGGTGGGAGATGAAAGTAACTAGAACATCTTCAATTTTAAATAAGCAAAATTGGTATCTGACAAATGAATGAATGAATGAATGAATGTAGGTTAAGGCCAGAAAGTACACAACTTGGAACAACAGGATCAGGACTTTAGACTTGATACCATCAGCATTTGGAAACCTCACCAGTTTGGAACAGGAAAAGGATACCATTGGTGTTTGAAAAATCTTGAAGGTCTTGGAAGACATTCCATTTGCCAACATTGAAGCATGCTTGTCCCAGTCTCGCCATGACGGTTTGAACATGTATGGGTAACGTTTGGCTGAGAGCAGAACAGGAGAGCAGCCAGTGGCTGGGAAGCAGCACTACTGATTAGGATGGGCTAAGGGACGCTTCCACTCAGACAGCCTAGAAGCTAGGAAAGACAGCCAGAGACCTCGGGCCTGGCACACAGCTGTGCAAAGTGCTGCACCTCTTTCTAACGGACTGGCGATAGCTATAAGATCAGTGAATGTCACCTCCATGTGCAAACCTATGCATGCTCAATTCTAAATGGGCCCATTATGACAAGGACTGCCGGGCCCCCGTGGACTTCCACATAGAACCTAGATGTCAGCTGTCTCCTCATCCTCTCAACCAGCCGCTTGCAGCAGCTGTCTGTTTCACATCACGTCAACATGAACTCAGATCTCAGCAACTCTTTAAGTGCACCAGCCCCTCCCCAAATCTATTCACATCCCATTAATGAACAGTGGAGAATCTCCTGATGGTTTCGTGAGGGAATACACATTGCACACCCCATAGCAAACAATTAAAAAGAAGAAACAAACAACCAGACATTATGTTCTGAAAAGCCCTCCTTTGCTGGACAACCACCGGGGGTCTCTTTTTCAGCCCATCCCCCTGGTCTAATCTCCTGGATCCTCTTTCTCCTTCCCAGATTCCTTCTGCTCTGTTATGCAAGGTCATTCTGTCCTGCCCTAGCTGCCATTCACAAATTTGCATACCCAAGTCCAAAACACAGCTCAGATAAATAACCTGTGCTCCATACAGTTCACAGGACCCACCTTCCTTGAAATGACAACTGAGATTATAAACAAAGGATTGTTGTTATACACACACACACACACACACACACACACACACACACACAGCAATAAGCATACAGATTAGTAGTTGCCAAAATGGAACCAGCTGTGTTTCCTTGGCCCCATCACTTTGCTCTCTGGGCTTTTGTTTCTTACTCTTTAAGAGGCATAGGTGGGGCAGTCTGGGTGAATCCCATATGCAGCCCAGCTCTCTCCATTAAGAGTAAAGTGAAGACCTTCAAGATAGCACTTGTTATCATTGGTGGATTTGTTTTTTGGTTTGGCTGCTCTCTTCTTTCTTTCCTTTTTAATTTTTTTATTCTTAATAATTTTTTAATTTTTATTTTAATAATTTTATTTTATTTATTTATTTATTTATTTCCTTCTTTTTTTCTCCCTTTTCATCAGAGCTGTGTGGCTGACAGGGTCTTGGTGTTCCGGCCAGGTGTCAGGCCTATGCCTCTGAGGTGGGAGAGCCAAGTTCAGGATATTGGTCCACCAGGGACTGCCCAGCTCCACATAATATCTAATGGTGAAAGCTCTCCCAGAGATCTCCATCTCACCGCAAACCCAGTTCCACTCAACAACCAGCAAGCTACAGTGCTGGACACCCTATGCCAAACAACTAGCAAGACAGGAACACAACCCCACCCATTAGCAAAGAGGCTGCCTAAAATCATAATAAGGTCACAGACACCCCAAAACACACCACCGGATGTGGTCCTGCCCACCAGAAAGACAAGATCCAGCCTCATCCACTAGAACACAGGCACCAGTCTCCTCCACCAGGAAGCCTACACAACCCACTGAGCAACCTTAGCCACTGAGGGCACAGACCAAAAATACACACACACACACACACACACACACACACACAGCAATAAGCATACAGATTAGTAGTTGCCAAAATGGAACCAGCTGTGTTTCCTTGGCCCCATCACTTTGCTCTCTGGGCTTTTGTTTCTTACTCTTTAAGAGGCATAGGTGGGGCAGTCTGGGTGAATCCCATATGCAGCCCAGCTCTCTCCATTAAGAGTAAAGTGAAGACCTTCAAGATAGCACTTGTTATCATTGGTGGATTTGTTTTTTGGTTTGGTTGCTCTCTTCTTTCTTTCCTTTTTAATTTTTTTATTCTTAATAATTTTTTAATTTTTATTTTAATAATTTTATTTTATTTATTTATTTATTTATTTCCTTCTTTTTTTCTCCCTTTTCATCAGAGCTGTGTGGCTGACAGGGTCTTGGTGTTCCGGCCAGGTGTCAGGCCTATGCCTCTGAGGTGGGAGAGCCAAGTTCAGGATATTGGTCCACCAGGGACTGCCCAGCTCCACATAATATCTAATGGTGAAAGCTCTCCCAGAGATCTCCATCTCACCGCAAACCCAGAAACAAATGAAGAGGAAATAGGCAGTCTACCTGAAAAAGAATTCAGAATAATGACAGTAAAGATGATCCAAAATCTTGGAACTAGAATGGAGAAAATAAAAGAAAAATTTAACAAGGACCTAGAACCAAAGAGCAAACAAACAATGATGAACAACACAATAAATGAAATTTAAAATTCTCTAGAAGGAATCAGTAGCAGAACAACTGAGGCAGAAGAACAGGTAAGTGACCTAAAATAGTGGAAATAACTACCACAGAGCAGAATAAAGAAAAAAGGATGAAAAGAATTGAG
>NC_041217.1:81330643-81331366 GCF_002837175.3 Physeter macrocephalus | reverse complement strand
ACCTTTACAGACAAGCAAAAGCTAAGAGGATTCAACACCACCAAACCAGCATTACAGCAATTGCTAAAGGAACTTCTCTAGGCAGGAAACACAAGAGAAGGAAAAGACCTGCAATAACAAACCCAAAACAATTAAGAAAATGGTAATAGGAACATACATATCAATAACTACCTTAAATGCAAATGGATTAAATGCTCCAACCCAAAGACATAGACTGGCTGAATGGATACCAAAACAAGACCCGTATATATGCTGTCTACAAGAGACCCACTTCAGACCTAGGGACACAAACAGACTGAAAGTGAGTGGATGGAAAAAGATATCCCATGGAAATGAAGATCAAAAGGAAGCTGGAGTAGCAATTCTCATATCAGACAAAATAGACTTTAAAATAAAGACTATTATAAGAGACAAAGAAGGACACTACATAATGATCAACAGATCAATCCAAGAAGAAGATATAACAGTGTAAATATTTATGCACCCAACATAGGAGCACTTCAATACATAAGGCAAATGCTCAGAGCCATACAAGGGGAAATCGACAGTAACACAATCATAGTAGGGGACGTTAACACCCCACTTTCACCAATGGACAGATCATCCAAAATGAAAATAAATAAGCAAACACAAGCTTTAAATGATACATTAAACAAAATGGACTTAATTTATATTTATAGGACATTCCATCCAAAACCAACAGAATACACTTTCTTCTCAAGT
>NC_041217.1:81330070-81330447 GCF_002837175.3 Physeter macrocephalus | reverse complement strand
AAAACAATCCTACCTCAAAAAAACAAGATAAATCTCAAATAAACAACCTAACCTTACACCTAAAGCAATTAGAGAAAGAAGAACAAAAAAAAACCCCCAAGTTAGCAGAAGGAAAGAAATAATAAAGATCAGATCAGAAATAGATAAAAAAGAAATGAAGGAAACAATAGCAAAGATCAATAAAACTAAAAGCTGGTTCTTTGAAAAGATAAACAAAATTGATAAACTATTAGCCAGACTCATCAAGAAAAAAAGGGAGAAGACTCAAATCAAAAGAATTGGAAATGAAAAAGGGGAAGTAACAACTGACACTGCAGAAATACAAAGGATCATGAGCGATTACTACAAGCAACTCTATGCCAATAAAATGGACAACG
>NC_041217.1:81327580-81328859 GCF_002837175.3 Physeter macrocephalus | reverse complement strand
ATGCCACCAGAAAACTACTAGAGCTAATCAATGAATTTGGTAAAGTTGCAGGATACAAAATTAATTCACAGAAATCTCTTGCATTCCTATACACTAATGATGAAAAATCTGAAAGAGAAATTAAGGAAACACTCCCATTTACCACTGCAACAAAAAGAATAAAATACCTAGGAATAAACCTACTTAAGGAGACAAAATACCTGTATGCAGAAAACTATAAGACACTGATGAAAGGAATTAAAAGTGATACAAACAGATTGAGTGATATACCATGTTCTTGGATTGGAAGGATCAACACTGTGAAAATGACTATACTACCCAAAGCAATTTACAGATTCAGTGCAATCCCTATCAAACTACCAATGGCATTTTTCACAGAACTAGAACAAAAAATTTCACAATTTGTATGGAAACACAAAAGACCCCAAATAGCCAAAGCAATCTTGAGAAAGAAAAACGGAGCTGGAGGAATCAGGCTCCCGGACTCCAGACTGTGCTACAATGCTACAGTAATCAAGACAGTATGTTACTGGCACAGAAACAGAAATATAGATCAATGGAACAGGATAGAAAGGCCAGAGATAAACCCACGCACATATGGTCACCTTATTTTTGATAAAGGAGACAAGAATATACAATGGAGAAAAGACAGCCTCTTCAATAAGTGGTACTGGGAAAACTGGACAGCTACATATAAAAGAATGAAATTAGAACACTCCCAGACACCATACACAAAAATCAATTCAAAGTGGATTAAAGATCTAAATGTAAGGCCAGACAGTATAAAACTCTTACTGGAAAACTTAGGCAGAATACTCTATGACATAAATCACAGCAAGATCCTTTTTGACCCACCTCCTAGAGAAATGGAAATAAAAACAAAAATAAACAAATGGGACCTAATGAAACTTAAAAGCTTTTGCACAGCAAAGGAAACCATAAACAAGACGAAAAGACAACCCTCAGAATGGGAGAAAATATTTGCAAACGAAACAACTGACAAAGGATTAATATCCAAAATTTATAAGCAACTCATGCAGCTCAATAACAAAAAAACAAACAACCCAATCCAAAAATGGGCAGAAGAACTAAATAGACATTTCTCCAAAGAAGATATACAGATCGCCAACAAACACATGAAAGAATGCTCAACATCATTAATCATTAGAGAAATGCAAATCAAAACGACAATGAGATATCATCTCACACCGGTCAGATTGGCCATCATCAAAAACTCTAGAAACAATAAATGCTGGAGAGGGTGTGGAGAAAAGGGAAC
>NC_041217.1:81326622-81327242 GCF_002837175.3 Physeter macrocephalus | reverse complement strand
GAAGGGGAAGCTGGGACGAAGTGAGAGAGCGGCATGGACATATATACACTACCAAACGTAAAATAGCTAGCTAGTGGGAAGCAGCCACATAGCACCGGGAGATCAGCTCAGTGCTTTGTGACCACCTAGAGGGGTGGGATAGGGAGGGTGGGAGGGAGACGCAAGAGGGAGGGGATATGGGGATATATGTATATGTATAGCTGGTTCACTTTGTTATAAAGCAGAAACTAACACACCATTGTAAAGCAATTATACTCTAATAAAGATGTTAAAAATAAAAGAGTAATATGAAAAGACAGTGGGGGGTGAAGAAGCCAGCTATATAAACTCTATGTGTTGGGGGAGGAGGAAGGGGATAGTGGGAGGGGAGGAGAAAGGATAGGGAAGATGGGGGCAGGCAGGGTCGCAGTGGCAGGGTGAGTGAGGTGTGGTGCTGCTCCAGCCAGCAGGCACGATGCAGCCCAAATGAAGAGCATGGAGGAGAAATGGCTTTGTCTCGGCGGCCGCCCACGCTCTGACTGCATTAAGCCTCACACTTGGCCCACGATGACTTTTTGATGAAGAAGATGCAGGGCTTCTCTGGTGGCGCAGTGGTTGAGAGTCCGCTTGCCGATGCAGGG
>NC_041217.1:81323599-81326395 GCF_002837175.3 Physeter macrocephalus | reverse complement strand
GCCGCTGAGCCTGCGCGTCCGGAGCCTGTGCTCCGCAACGGGAGAGGCCACAACGGTGAGAGGCCCGCATACCGCAAAAAAAAAAAAAGATGCAGCATCTTACAGGGGCCAACAGTCTCAGGGAAGAGAAGAGCTCAGCAGAAAGTGCACCCAGCTTTCCAATATGCTCTTCTCTCATCAGCTTTCTTTTTCAAGTGCATTTTCTGGATGCTATTTTCCTTCTAAGCTATCTGTAGCTTCTCAGTAAGCAAGAAGGGGGGGAAATCCAACAACAGTGACAGCCAAGTGGCCAATTTCTGTGGGAACACCTATGGATGTCTACTGTACTGGGCAAGAACAGAACAAAGTCGCTTTTATCTCCAGCTTTCCAAAAGCCTTTGTGTGCTTTAGAAGCTGGTTATTATTGCATTATTAAAGCCCCAGTGAGCCGAGCCAAGGCATGGATATGCTAGAGCTGTCCCAGGCAGCTTCAGCTAGTTCAGACTTCTCATCCTGTGACCTAACCTGACTCCTGGCTTGCCATCCATCGCATCCCAGTGAAGGGGGAGCAGGAGGGAGAGGCCAGGCCTTTAGAGAAGGTGCCTCGGGCTTCCAACCAAACTGGTCTGTTCGGTTCCCAGGAATCATTTTGAGCATAGTCCATTTTGCCGATATTGTGTTTCTTAAAGCACCAGCAGTGTAAACTGGGGGGGGGAATCTGTTGCATAAGGACATACATATCTCAAACCAGATTTTCCTGGGTTTCAGCCAGCAGGTTGTGCAGGGAAGGTTGGGAGGACGAAGTGTTCAGGTTTGTGTGTCACTGGGGTCTGGGGATGAGGGTTGTGGTGAGGACAGGCTGGGGCATAGTTTGCTGAGCGCAGATTTGCTCCAGTTTGTTGCAGATTGCTAATCACAACACCTATGAGCTTTGTCATCTGTCCCAACCCCTACTTTCACAGAGGAGAGGAAGCCCAAAGAGGCAAGGTGACTTGTCCAAGGTTGCACAGTGAATCGGTGTCCTGCTGAGCTCTCCACAGCCTGGACACGTGCTGAGCATGTGTGGTGTTCATGTTCCAGACCTGCAGGCACAGGTGCCCTTTCAATGGCAGTGCCAATTTCATATTGCACGTTAGTGTTCGGGCAGAGAAGCCCCCAGCAGGCACAGACTGTCCATTTCACTGGGCCTTGTATGGCAAGCAGCAAGCCTCAGGCACAGGTAGGAGCTTATGTTTCCAGACAAACCCTGAAAAAAAGATCAACGTCACATCCTCCAACCAGCTCCAGTGTGCTTATTCTCAAGTAAATGTGGCAAAACAGTCCAGCTGGAGAGGCTGAAGAATGACAGAACAGCAGAGGGCTGCCTTGGATGGTTGTGCAGACCACGCACTCCACAAAGGGCCTGGATGAGGGGCTGAGCAGTGGCCAAAATCCAGCTTGCCTTCCACTAACTGGGCCCTACCCTGGTACAGTGCCCCTCATCTTTCCTGTCTCATGAAGACTTCCCCTTTGAATAGGAAAGCTTCCCTCTCTGCCGGCCCTTCTTCTGTCCTTCCCTTCTACCTCATTCCTATTCACTAAAGGTTTCACTTTTTTTTTTTAATTTATGTTTTTCAGATTCACTTGTTAAGCTGTAATCACCAAACTAATGATGAGCCCTGCTCACACTGCCCTGTTTGAAACCACTGAGCCCATCTTCAGGCTGTCTGTTCCACCTCTGGACATGGTCTTCCCATGGTGCATCTGGCTACCTCTGTTCATATGCTGCTTCCTCCAAGAAGCCTTCCCTGACCATTACCTTTTCCCCCACACATCCCACCTCAGGAGTGAGGTCTATCGCCCACAACATTCTAGGTACAACCTTGGGGAGCTTTTGATACATTGTGGAATGATCTATTAATAAGCTCATCTTCTCCTTAGATCTGCCCTGTCCGATATGGTAGCCACCAGCCATATGTGGCTATTGATCACTTAAACTGGGTCTGATCTGAATGGAGATGTCTTGTAAGCTACATACCACATGTGAAATGCTTAGTATGAAAAAACCTAAAATATATCATTGATAATTTTTATATCGATTACATGTTGAAATGACAATATGCTAGATAAATTGGGTTAAATTAAATGGCTGATTAAAATTAATTTCACCTGTTTCTTTTTACTTTTTAACGGGGCTACTAGAAAATTTTTAATTACCTATGTGGCTTGCATTATATTTCTGTTGGACAGCACTGCTTAGACTGTAAACCTCTCTAGGTCAGGGACCCTGTCTTACTTATCTTTGTACCCCCAGCACCTAATGCAGACACACATTTGGATGCTGAGAAAGTAGCAATACAGTTGTCACCTTGTATTGTCACTGTCACTGCCTACCTGTCTGTCTCTACCAGGATGCTTTGTGTGCCCTGAGCACAGAGACCGTGCCCCACCTAGCACAGCGTTCGACAAGAGGCAGATGCAGAAGAAATGTTAAAGAATAAAGTAAAGGACGTATTTTATCTAAATATGTAAGAAGGGTTTCTTTTCATTTAATCTTGCTGTTTCATTCCACTCAGGGACCACAGACAGGATCTGGCAACTTTGTAGGTGGGAAAGAGCCCGGTAGCTGCAACATCCTGACTGGATCTTTCTGAGTGAAGACAGGGGAAGTGAGCAGAGGAGGAGCTGGCACAGCCAGAGGGAGAGCAGCTGCCCCCAATAGCCAGCCCAGCGGTCTGTTAGATGAGGGGCAAACGTCTTAAAAGTCAGGGATTAGGGAGCTTCCCTGGTGGCGCAGTGGTTGAGAGTCCGCCTGCCGATGCAGGGGACGCGGGTTCG
>NC_041217.1:81304049-81323291 GCF_002837175.3 Physeter macrocephalus | reverse complement strand
CTGGAGCCTGTGCTCCGCAACGGGAGAGGCCACAACAGTGAGAGGCCCGCGTACCGCAAAAAAAAAAAAAAAAAAGTCAGGGATTAGAAAAACCATTCTGGGTGATGCAAATAAACAGAGGACAAAGGTCATGGACTATAGAGACTAACTTTCACGACCACATCATTTAATAGCTTAGCCTGTCCTCTTAGGTACTGACCAGTGGATGGTAAATTTTAAAAATCTTTACATATTTTTTGACTATAGAAATAAAGCTGGCTCATTGTAAAAAAAAAAAGAAAAGAAAAAAGAAAAAAATGGTTTTTGAAGCCAACCTCACAATTATATAGAAATGTTTCAAGTGAAAAGTCAAAGTCCTCTGTGACCCACTCCAAAGCAAAACCCAACAACCACTAATAACACATTGGTATTCTTCCTTCTAGGCTTTTCCATGATGCAGATACTTTGCTTTGCTTTTGCTTTTTTTTTTTTTTTTCCATAAGTGAGATTATATTCTAAATAACATTCTGCAACTTATTTTTCAAACGTATAGCTATACTATCCACATTTCCTCATGTCAGTATATAAAAATCTATCTGTTCTTTTTAGCTGGACCAGAGTGTTCCATTTATTCAAATAACCCCCTTGTCACTGGACATCAGCAATAAAGACAAACACTTTTTTGCTCTTGCAAACAGGCTGCAGCAGACATCCTCAGACACGTCTTGGCAACTTTTGTGTTTCTACAGGCACAAAAATAGTTTCATTTATGTCCTAATGAAGGTGGTGCTGCTAATCAGAATAGGACCACCCACATTAAAAAAAGAAAAAACAGATTGGGGTGGAGGTGCAGGGAGGGGATGGTGATGGTAATGGTGGATTTGGGGCCTGGTGTCAGTATTTTTGTAGTAGTGAAAGAAAAGTCCATTTAGCATGAATCTCATTTTCTAGCTCGAATTCTAAAACTGTTCCTTTTAAATTTAACCTGAAAGCTCAATTTTGGATCAGCCTGTGTGAAGTTCAAGAACATTCTCTTATGTATATCCCAGTTAGAACTGTAATTGGATATGTCCTTCGGTCTGGCATTCACTGGGTCAGCTTCCACTTTTTCCTACTGAAGGACTTACAGGTTCTTTAATTACACAGGTAACTGTGGTTTGAAATTCAAAACAACAGTATGTCTTTTATAATTCTCCTGAGAAAGAAAAATTCCAATGGTAAACAATGCCCTTAAGGTTTCATGTCCCCCACCAAGTGCATCTAGATGCCCTCCTGGCTTTACCTTCTATACTAATAGGGCAGGCAAGTCACTGATCTCTCCTGGCCTGTGACATGGTGCCGCCTACTTTATTATTATTGTCAGGAATAATGTATGAATCATTATAGTCAGGATTACAGATAGTGTATGTAAAGCACAAGAGCAAGGTACACGTTCAAATAATGGTGACTAGTATTATTTTCAATTTAAACTACTAGGATTACATAAAAAACAAAAGAGATAAAAGTCAAAAGCAGTGAGGAGGAAGGAAGAGCCAAAGAATGTTAGTAGTCACTTTGAACGTTTTTATTGCAGCAACTTTGATACCTCTTTTCCACAGTGCCTGGAACTAACATCAATTAAGGGAGCGCTATCTGCCAAGTTCTGTGTGAGGAATTTTCCGTAGATCATCCTACTTAATTCTCCCAACAGATTTGTGAGGTAAGTCATCTTTTCCCGTTTGACAGATGGAAAAACTGAGACCCAGGTTTACTGTTTAAACAGCTTTCTCAGATTTATCGATGAAGTAAGTGGATAAGCTGGTATTAAAACTCAGAGCAGTTTGCCCCAAACCTACACTTGTCTGGGTACCAAGCTGCTGTCCGTAGCATCGGACTGCCTCATGAAGCCCTAACAGATGCTTATCTCCTGCACATCTTTCTTCACCTGACCCCACTCTGATCTGAGGCAGATCCAGGACTTCCCTCTTGCCTTGTTTGATTCTCTACTGTATCAGTCAGGACCCTCTCAGTTGCAAGTGACAGGAAGTCAAAGCAAACCGGCCTAAGCACATCAGGGACATGTGCTCATGCACATGAAAAGTCCAAAGATGGACTTGGGCCTCAGGCATGGCTGCAGTCAGGGGCTCAGATAGTGTCAACAGGCTCTGTCTATCCTCCCCGGCCCTCTGGGTTCAAGGACTGGCTTTACTCTCAAAGGACTCTCTCCTCGGGGCAGAAACCACAGCCCCACCCAAAAAAGAGCACCCTTCCTTTCTCCCTGTGTCCATATTGTCCATATATCAAACCTTAGTGAAAATTCACATGCCTATTGCTCAAACAGTCACCATGGCTGGAGGTATGGTGTGTCCTGCTGGCCAGGCCCACCCCTGTGGCCAGGGAATTTGGGGTCACCCTTCCCTGAGTCACAAGGAACAGTTCCCCACAGAGCATAGGGTTGGCAATGAAAGGAAGGGCCAAAGGAGTTCTCAACAGACCAAAGCCACAGATATATCCTCTGCATAATTCTTGTTCTTCACTCAGTAACAGCTCACAAACTATGTCTTTTGCCTGGAAAAAAACCTCATACTTTAGATATATGATTCCATAATGGTTTGTTTTTTGCATATTTCTCTTGCATCATTGTGTACAGTGTCTACAAGAGGTCTGCAAATCCCATTGGACACGTTGTATCCTGCCCCCTCTTTCCACCTAATTATCATAACAACAGTGTCATTTTTGATGCTTTGGGCTGAAGTTTGTAGAAAGCTCTAGTCAAAATGGCTTAAACAGTGAGGAAAATGTCCTTACCCACACATGAGGAAGTCCCAGGTAGGGCAACTCTAGGTTGACTGAGTCCGCACCTCAGATTCTCTCCATTTCTCTCTCTGCCATCCTCAGGGTGTCAGCTCTGTCCTCTGTGCTCCTCTCCAGGTTACAGGATGGCCATACAGTCCTGGGTGCCACACCCAGGTGAGACAAAATCCTGTAGAAGAAAAAACTGGCTGCCCTGTGTTTCATTTGCCAGAACTGAGTCACCTGAGTTACCTGGCCTGAGAGGTCCAATAGATGTAGCAAGTGAAGTTTACATTTTAGTTCATTCAAATTTGGTAAAATCAGGGAATTCCCTGGTGGTCCAGTAGTTAGAACTCAGCGCTTTCACTGCCAAGGGCCTGGGTTCAATCCCTGCTCGGGCAACTAAGATCCCACAAGCTGCGTGGTTTGGCAAAAAAAAAAAAAGAATTTGATAAACTCAAAAGTACATCAATCACACTAGCCATTTTTCCATGATCAGAGACACTTCTATTGGACACCTGTCTATACCAGTCACTGGCAAGGAGAATACAATTACTATGATTGTCAAGTAAAACATCAATAGTGGAGTCTGCCATTGGTACCTACTAAGTTTCAATTTTGTGCCTTGACTTTGCAGTGGGCTGGGAATGCAAGAAATGTATACTCTAGCGAGGGTGATAGACACATACACAGACCCATGATGAAGGGTGACTTTCATAAATGCTAGAAGACTAGAACCAGCCAAAGGGTTCTGAGTGTTCCACACAAGGACAGATTGCTCCTGGCAGGGGACAACAGGGAAGGCCAGCTTGAGAGCATTTATGTGGCAGCAGTGTATAGGGTGGATCTGAGAGCTTAGTTAAGAGGGTGTTGCCATAGTCCAGACAAGCAAAAATGAAGATTAAGAAAGAATGGAGGGCTTCCCTGGTGGCACAGTGGTTGAGAGTCCGCCTGCCGATGCAGGGGACACGGGTTCGTGCCCCGGTCTGGGAGGATCCCACATGCTGCGGAGCGGCTGGGCCCGTGGGCCATGGCCGCTGAGCCTGCGCATCCGGAGCCTGTGCTCCGCAACGGGAAAGACCACAAGGGTGAGAGGCCCGCATACGGCAAAAAAAAAAAAACAAAAAAAAAAAAGGAAAGAATGGAAAACGGGACACAAACTTGGAGTGCTTTTCCTTAAGAGTCTGAGTTCCACTGAAAGTTAAAAGCCAGACTGACTTTGTAAAAAATCAGAATTTCAGAATATTTTAAAGAATTGTTTTTCTTCAAGTTCATATAGTAAAACAAACCATGAAGATAAATTGGAAAGGGACCCCAGAACAACTGTCCTTTGTGTGGGATCTGAGCCTTCCATGAGAGGTTTACCTTTATTTATTTATTTAATTGGCCGCGTCAGGTCTTAGTTGCGGCACATGGGATCTTTGTTGTGGCATGCGGGACCTTTCGTTGCAGCACTCAGACTCTTTGTTGCGGCACACGGGCTCTCTAGTTGTGGCGTGAGAGCTTAGTTGCCCTGCGGCATGTGGGATCTTAGTTCCCCAACCAGGGATCAAACCTGTGTTCCCTGCATTGGAAGGTGGATTTTTACCACTGGACCACCAGGGAAGTCCAAGAAGTTTACCTTTAATGAGACATTCTCCCTTTGGTCATCAGACCATCTCCTGTATTAGTTGACATCCATGGAAATACATGTTTGTTATGAGGCAGTAGTCCAAATGTAGATTCAAATGTTATGTTTAAATTGGAACAAGAGTGATGGGTTTTTGGTGATGCCATTTCAGGGGATTACTGGGTTGCTTTGTCAGGGGTGGCTTGGCCCAGGGCTGATGGGCTGCCGTGGGCAGAAGACAGATTACACTGAGTTAGCATCAACCAGTCTCTTCCCCAAGCAGCCCAGTGTAGCAGGAGACCTACTCCAGTGTGTGCCACTGCAGTTGCTTCTGCTGGAAACTGTGGATGAAACTGTCAGCCTTCCCTTGACCAGGCCTGGAGGGCTCCTCGCGTCTCAGTTGCCCAGATGACACCCCTACTTCCAACCTTGTAAGCACGTGCCACACCCTGTCCACGGTGCTGAGAGCTGTAGCTCTTTCTTTTCCATGAACTGGAGACTGCCCTTCACCATGAAGTCCATGAAGCTTAACCTTCAGGGACTCTCATTTGCATAGGCCCTTTCCACGGCCCTGGCAGGAGTCTCGCCAATGTGTTCACATGGTCTTATGTTTTTGTAAAACTTACCCAAGTAATACATTTTCCTTGCAATTGATTAAGAATACTGCTTCTTGCAGTATTCTGAGTGCAAATACCCACTCCCTCACATACCTCTAGGTGGAGTAACATTGGAGGAGCCCCAGGCATTTTCGGAATCCAGTTAAGGGGAAGGTGAGTGAAGGAGAAGTTTAGTTTGGGTTTATGAGGCTATATTTGTGTGGGTCACAGTCACTTCCATGTATAGTTGTATTACTGCCAGCTGTCCCAGAGAGGAATGACTTTCTGAAACACTCCTATCACCTACCCTGCCAACACCCTCACCATCTTAGTTCTCAGGTACAGCACCTTGGTCATATGGAAATGTGAACATGTCCTTTAGCCCCAGCATGAGATATATATGAAGAGTGGAGGAGAAATATGCAATCTCACTCCTGGCCATATATCCAGAGAAAACTGTAATTCAAAAAGATGCATGCACCCCAGTGTTCATTTCAGCACTATTCACAATAACCAAGACACGGAAGCAACCTAAATGTCCATTGACAGAGGAATGGATAAAGAAGATGCAGTACATATATACAATGGAATACTGCTCTGCCATAAAAAAAAAGTGAAATAATGCCATTTGCAGCATTATCTCTAGGATGGACCTAGAGATTATCATACTAAGTAAAGTAAGTCAGAAAGAGAAAGACGAATATCATATGATGTCACTTATACGTGGAATCTAAAATATGACACAAATGAACTTATCTACAAAACAGAAACAGACTCACAGACATAGAGAACAGACTTGTGGTTTCCAAGGAGGAGGAGGGGGTGGGGGAAGGAGGGACTGGGAGTTTGGGGTTAGCAGACACAAACTATTGTATAGAGAATGGATAAACAACGAAGTGCTACTGTATAGCACAGGGAACTATATTCAATATCCTGTGATAAGCCATAATGGAAAAGAATATGAAAAAGAATGTATGTATGTATAAGTGAATCACTTTGTTGTGTAAAGTTTGAAATGCATTGAGCCAGAGATAATATATGGAAATTCTTCCAAGCATAATATATAGAAAGTTGTTAAGTGGATGACTGAATCCTTTCAACATCTAATCAGACTAGAAGTCCTCTTTTACCAGGAAAATGCCTGATGCTGTACTGTATACAATTACAAAGAAAATCAAATCCCCTTTGTCGTTATTGTTAATGGGAATTGTGAGAAATAGAATTTATGAAGAGTTCTATATTTATCTGGTGTATGTTCCAAGCAAAATAACAAAAGCAAGTGTGTTTATAATGGTTCATATAAGATAGAAACAAGAGAAGTTTTCTCAGATTTGAATACAATCATACAAATTCACACGGCATTACCCATAACAAGTTGGGAAGCTAAAAGAAAAAATTTTTAAGTATCAATAATAAAAAAAAAATTTGATTAACCATTCTAGAGGCTTCCGGGAAGAAGGAAAGGTTAAATTACCTTTTTCTTCTCCTTTTAGGTTCTGATATCACAAAACTGTTTTCAAGTGAAGAGGTATTGAAAGAGTTTTCAGACAAAGGATGCTCTTAAAAGAAAAAGACTTTAAAGAGGTACAGTTAATAAAAGGCAATAATAAGATAAATGATAAGGCCATTAATAAAACTATTGTTATTTCTTTGGATTTCTGATATTTCTGGTATCTGTCAACTTGAAAAATTTTAACTTACTGTGATTCTTCTCTCTAAATAAATGTTTATATTGGTAATAATTTTTTACTCATAATTTTGATTCTTTTTCTGACAGAGAATCCTCCAAATCTAAAAAGCTTCAGGCCTCCCACAAAACCTGGATCCATGGTTGGTCAAGGGAGATTGTGAGGTAATAGTAAAGTTTACCTTTGTTTTACTCATAACTGGTGAGTCTGTGTTTCTGTGTAAGTTTCCATTCAAAGAAAATGGGATTTGTTCCAGTGGAACTGAAAAATTACCTTCAGCCAGGCCAGCAAAAGAGGCAGCATGGAATAAATGACAACAGACAGTAGATTTTGGTGTAATTTTTGGCTTTCTGGTGGACTGAGAGAGCTCGGACATGTTATTTATCCTTGTGAGTCAGTCTTATCACCTGTAAAATGACAAATTTGGCTAAGATGAGCTAAGAGTTCCTTTCCAGTACTATGTTTCTGATTTTAACAGCTAAGTGTTGCTAAGTCAAGGTATTCCGTGACTTGCCTTGGAGAACATAGAGGAATGGCTTGTTAATTTTTAATTTGCAAACGACTGCCGCAAAGTTTGTGAAACCCGATCAGTCTCATAAGTAGGTTACATATCCCTCGTATATTATTTGCATTGTTTAATTATTTAATACATCCTTTCTTTCATAATAGGGCAAAGGTAAACTTTTGCACTGCCTCTTCTATATAGCCACAAATTCTGCATAAGTGGGATCCAGAGCAATTAAGTTTTACTGTTAAAACTCTACCACCCCCTTCATTTCTATATACTTCCTATATTTTTTAAGCTATTCTTATAGATGTGATCCTATTTCATCGCCACCAAATTCTTAGAGGGTACACGAGGTATGGATAGTTATCTCCATTTAGCAGATTTGGAAACTGAGATGGAAAAAGGCTAAATCACGTTTTATTAGTTTTAGCTGACTAGAGGCAGAAGCAACTAGAATACGGCTCCTCTGATGCCCACTCCCCCTGTGAAGGTCAATATGTAGAAATAAACATCTGGGACAGAGAGGTGGACACTCTGGTTACTGGTATATATTGGCCAAAAGTCCTAGGATTTCATGGCAGTGAGAACATGGGTGGCAGCACAGTGCCCAGGCAGTGTGAGGACGTTTATCCACTGCTGGGGACAGATCTGTAATTCATTTTATTGTATTTTATTTTACTTATTTTTAAAATTTTCATTGAAATATAGTTGATTTACAAGGTTGGTTACAGGTGTTCAGCAAAGTGATTCAGAGATAAATATATATATGAATATATATAATATGTATGAATATATATATTATATATACATATATAGTATACATGAATATATATAATATATATGAATATATATTATATATAGATATATAGTATACATAAATATATATAATATATGTATGAATATATATTATATATGCATATATAGTATACATGAATATATATATGTATGAATATGTATATTATATACACATATATAGTATCATGAAAATATATATGTATGAATATATATATTATATATACATATATAGTATACATAAAATATATAATATATATGAATGTATATCATATATATGAATATATATAAAATATATATGAACATATATTATATATATGAATATATATAATATATATGTTCATATATATACTATATATGTATTCTTTTTTAGATTCTTTTCCATTAGAAGTTATTAGAAGATATTGAGTATAGTTCCTGTAATTCATTTTAAATTTTAGAGGAAAGGCAATCGAGACTAGCCAGTCCCTGAAGGTTTAGTGGAACACTGTCCAGAACCCCCGACAGCCCCAGTGCACAGCTAAACATGCTGGCTGAGCAACCTGCAACCATCAGATACCTCAGAGTCTGGAGAACAAGATAGCACCTCTGCACACGGGGTATCTGGCTGGCGTTGGCTCCTTCCCCCGACCCATCCTCCACTGGGTTCTCGAGATTAGGCCATTTATTCCAGGCAGGGTTAGAGGGGCTGCATGAAGAGGACACAGGTGCTTCCTGCAACTGTGCACCTCAGCATGCATATACCTATTTAGGGGCCTCTATTCAAATATTGATGACCAGAAGCTTCATCACAAAGGCCGCACAGCCACCCTCTCAGGGAAATGGGAGCTCCCTCTGAAGCAGCCTGCCCAGGCGAGAGCAGTTTCTGAGAAGTGCCGCTCTCAGAGCTCAGCCTAGAAGTTAGGACAGCTCCCGGGTGCCAGAACAAGATGCTTTGAGATGAGTCTGGTGATTGGTTGTCTTGCAATAGTTGTTGACTATTTCCTTTTATATATATAAAATATATATATACACACACACGCATATATATACACATATATGTATTGATATATATGTATTTATAGGTGAAACCATAGAGACAAACATTCTGAGCACATTTTAGACATGTAGGTCATATGGGACTGGGCTCTGGGCCTGAACCTATCAGTAACTGAGGCTTGCTGCTGTCAGGACCATCTGGGTTGTGTCCCACCTAACTGTCCAATTGCTGTCCCCCATGACTCCATCAGGCCACCGGAGACACTTGAAGTCTCAAATACAATCAAAATTTCAGCCCCCATTCACAGAAATAGAATCCAAATGTAAGGTGAGAATTGTAGTATCCAGCAGGTGATTCTGGCTTCTCTTGAGTTTTAATGATGAAGAACACATCTTGGTTTTATTATCTACCCAAACATTGCTTTGTAAGGACTCTTCCTACCTAACACTTAATATCTCTGATAAAATTATATTTTTGTGTGTTCCCTGTTCATCTATGGCATTTCCTGGCCTGTGTTAATGGTAATCTACAGCTACCAGAGAGAAAGAAAGAAAGAAATGGAGTAGGAAAAGATAATTCATGCTTAATGAATGCTGTCTGAATGCCAGGGTCTGTATGATGTATACGGCTTTTATGTCTCCCTACAACCTTAAGAGGTCTGTATTAGAATCCCCATTTTACAGATGAATAAACTGAGGCTCTTAAATGTTTTACAATTCACCCAAGTTTACATAGGAACTAGTCTGGCTTGATCAAGCCCAAGACCACCCGTCTCCAAAGCCCACATCTGAGAGCCGTGTTTATGACAGCTAATTTGTCAACTCTCGGGACTCTTTGGCCCTGAGCAAATGAAATCCATCTGTATTTGTGAGTTGCTTAAATGTTCACAAGTCTGATATTTCACCACAGGAAGGCAGACTCATCAAATATTTTATGTGGTAAAACTGCTGATAAAGGCTAGGCAGGACTCTAAGAACATTCAGTTAATTGTTTTTCTAACTATTCCTTAATATTAATGGACCTGGGCCACTGTTTCAGTAGCAGCATAAAGAATCTAAGAATCTAAACCAAAAACTTGCTCTTCTCCTTGATTTTAAGATGATCTCAGTTTTTGTCACTTAACTTTGCTGTGCTCTACTTTCCTTACCTGTAAAATGGTCACAACACATTATGCTGAAGGTATAAAGAGACTGTATACCTGAAAACTGTTTGAAATTTTTATTCAGGTATCTGGGCTTCTGTCTAAGAAAGATAAGCAAGGTGTGAAATAGATGCACGCTTGTATAATAATAGCTGATGTTCATTGGCTATTCACTGTGCACAAGCACTGGCCAAGTGCCTTACAGTCATCCCAACGCTATGAGATGAATACTAGTATTTTTTACAGATAGGAAAAACAGGCACAGAAAAGTAAGAAACCTTCCAAGTTCCATAAGTACAATAGAAAGTGGCAGTCAGGTGGGATTCCAACCCAGATAGTTTCCTTCCAGAGCCTATGTTATTAACCATTGTGTTATATTGCCTCCCAATTGTAAATATAATAAAATGACACCCAAGGCATTATGTAAACAATTAGGTTAATTATCAAAGGATAAACATTTGACCTACAGTCTCTTGCTGGAAGATTCTAGTTCAAACATATCCCTGACTACGCTGGCACCCTGGAACATAGCCTCGTTAGTCCCCAGCACCAATGGGTCACCTCCCAGTTCTTGGCGGTTCCCGACCAAGCTCTTCCTGTTTCTTCCCTTCAACCATCATGACCCTCTGGCCTTTCCCTCTGCTGATTCTCAGTGGCCTGCAATACCTATTCACGCTGCTCCTCCTGCCTGACTCTCCCAAGAAGCCTTCCCAAACCCCAGGTTTAGGCTAACTGTCTGCCTTCCATTGGCCCTTAAAGCTCCCTGAGCCGGCCCCTGTCCTGGCATGACCTCATCTAGTGGAATTCTTTACTTCTGTGTCTATTTCCCTGTCATATGCACCTCAAAGGCTGCCCTGCATTTTAGTCATTGTTGTATCTTCTTTGTATCTTTGGCACTTCATGCTGTGCACATTCAAATTTGTCCATGGTGGGTCTTTAAAAATTGTTAGACAGTGGTGTCTTGGATTGGATCCTGGAACAGATGAAGGACATTAGAATGGAAAAATAGGTGAAATCCAAATAAAGTCCATAGTTTGGTTCATAGTGTTATACCAACTTTAATTTCCTAGTTTCAATAAATGAAGCATGGTTGTATCAGATGTTAACACTAGAGGAAGCTGGGCGAAGGTTATATGAGGGCTCTCTAAGCCATCTCTGCAACTCTTCTGTAGATCTAAAATTATTGTAAAATTAAAAGTTTACAAATCAGTCATTAGATGGCTTTTAGCCTAGTGTTCAAGACCATCCTTTTGGAGTCAGACAGACTTAAGTTAAAATCCTAACTAAACCATTTACTACGTATACTAAGTGATCTTAAGCAAATTAAAGTCATACAGTCCCTCTGAACCCCACTGTTAACTGGCCTGGCTCAGTGGAAACAATAAATGGTAGTTAGTTTTGTTACACTATTATATTCACAATAATAACGTATTATTATTACTATAACCATTTATCAAAAATATGGGCCAAACTTTTTCTTTCAAACATTCTCCCACTGCATGCCTCCCAGCATCCCTACCTACCCTACACTTAAGCCACAAACACTTGTTTACTCAACAGATATGTTGGGTGTTCTGGCCACTGTTCTGGCACTGGATTTATAGCCAGGAATGAAACAGACAAAAAACCCTGCCACAAACAGCTTACATTCCAGTGGAGATAGGCAATAAAAAAGTAAGTAAAATTAACAGCGCATTGGTTCTCAAAGTGAGTCCCAGAACAGCAGCGTCAGCATCACCTGGGAACTTGTTAAAATGCATATTCTTGGGCCCCACCCCAGACCCTACTGAATCAGAGGCCGGTGGTAACAGTTTTAACAAGTCTTCCGGGTGATTCTGGTTAGTACTCAGGTTTAAGAACCACTGATATAGTAGGTTGTGATAATCTGTGTTCTAGAGGAAACTAAAGCAGGAAACGGGGTGGAACACCAGGGTGGGTTAAAATTTTTTTTTTTTTTTTTTTTTTTTTGTGGTACGCGGGCCTCTCACCGTTGTGGCCTCTCCCGTTGCGGAGCACAGCATCCGGACGCGCAGGCTCAGCGGCCATGGCTCACGGGACCGCACGCTCCCCGGGGAGCACAGCATCCGGACGCGCAGGCTCAGCGGCCATGGCTCACGGGACCAGCCGCTCCGCGGCATGTGGGATCTTCCCGGACCGGGGCACGAACCCGTGTCCCCTGCATCGGCAGGCGGACTCTCAACCACTGCGCCACCAGGGAAGCCCCTAAAATTTTTAAATAAGGTGGTTACTCCAAAGGTGGTATCTGCTCAGAGACATAAAGAAAGTGAGGGAGTGGGCCTCCAGGATATCCAGGGAGAGAGTGATTGATTGATTGATTTTAGGGGGAGAGTGTTTTAGGCAGAAGGAATGGCAAATGCAAAGGCACTGAGGCAGGAGCAGGCCTGGGGGTCTGCGCAAGGAACAGCAAGGAGGCTGGTACAGCTGGACTAAGGTGAGCAAAGGGGAGAAAGCAGGCGGAGTGGGAGAGTCATGGGGCTCCAGACTGCATAGGGATTTGTAAGCCATTGCAAAGAGTTTGACATTTATATACTGAACCATAGACACGCTACCTTTTTCTATATAGTCTAGAGCCCCTAACACTTGACAAATCCACCTGCCCTGCCTAACCTTCATGGTCCTAGCCAATCCCTTCTCTCCCTTAGGCTTCCCCATCCCACACTGTCAGGATGAGCCTCTCCCATCGCTACCTTTCATAGGCACGTTTGTTTATCCCAATCTACAATATAGAGTTTGCCTGTATTTTGCCCTATTGGACTGTGTCCCCTGAAGTGGAGACCTTGTCATTTTCCCCCTTTATTCCCACTACTATCATAATGTCTGTGCATTGCCATGCTACATAAATGTTGACTGAGTTTCTCTTAAGGCATCAGGATAGAAACCAACATATTATTGGCACTCGATGAATATTACAAATGCTGCCAATGATTTTGCAATTTCTTCTGTCAGAGATAATAAGAAAAGGAGCTCATAGCTTTATTCTCAAACCACCAATGCTTTTGGGATGCAGTTGCAGGATTCACCCAGAGTTTGACTAGAGCCAGCAGAGTCGCTCCTTCTTGCCAGCTGCTTCCCTTTGTGCCTGATGGCCTAACTAGTTCTGTGCTGGCTTTGGCTCTGAGTATTGCCAGAGCGTAACATCAGTTTACTGCTAGCCTTGGACCAAAATGGACCAGCGTAGGAGGTGGTGCGAAAAGAAGATGGGCGTTGGAATCAGCCAGGGCTAGGTTTGAATTCCAGGTTCAGCACCCACAGGGGGCTCTTTTCTTCCTCCCTTCCTTCCTTCCTCCCTCCCTCCCTCTTTCTCTCTCCCTTTCTCTCTCTTTCTTTCTTTCTCTCTTTCTCTCTTTCTTTCTTTCTTTCTTTTCTCATGAATCCCCTAGCAAAGAAAGAAAGTGGGTGCTGAACCTGGAATTCAAACCTAGCCCTGCCTGATTCCAATGCCCATCTTCTTTTCGCACCACCTCCTATGCTGGTCCATTTTGGTCCAAGGCTAGCAGTAAACTGATGTTACGCTCTGGCAATACTCAGAGCCAAAGCCAGCACAGAACTAGTTAGGCCATCAGGCACAAAGGGAGGCAGCTGGCAAGAAGGAGCGACTCTGCTGGCTCTAGTCAAACTCTGGGTGAATCCTGCAACTGCATCCCAAAAGCATTGGTGGTTTGAGAATAAAGCTATGAGCTCCTTTTCTTATTACCTCGACAGAAGAAATTGCATTTCCAAGTATGAACTTTTCTAATGCATAAAATAAAATTATAAAATTAGAGAGAAAACATTTTACTGAAACATAATTGAAATTGTGTTGTTATCATAATATTTAAAAATTAATTTGTTACAGTAATATTTTTGCCTCTTTATTAGTACATTAAGCAACAAGATCCAGAGGCAAGTTCAATAAGTGCCAACATTTTGACATAATGATGAGCATAGAAGAGATTTGAGCTATTCACAAATGTAGTATAATATGAAATTATCTGCAATTCCTGTTACTGACATAATATAGGTACTGCTATCACTACAGTGGCTTGTGGCTTACATTTATGATTGAAGGAGATGCCAAATTTTAATTTGACTCTGACTCTAATTGTTAAAGTTTAGTGGGGGGGGGAATTTTTCTCCATCCTATTTTCTCTGTATACTATGCAAGACCCCTTCATTGCCCCAGAATATAAGTTGGGATAAATTACTTTAGCTCTCTAAATTTCAGTATCCTGGGACTTCCCTGGTAGTCCAGTGGGTAAGACTCCATGCTCCCAATGCAGGGAGCCTGGGTTCAATCCCTGGTCGGGGAACTAGATCCTGCACGCGTGCCGCAACTAAGAGTCCGCATGCCGCAACTAAGAAGCCCGCATGTTGCAGCTAAGAAGCCCGCATGCCACAGCTAAGAGTCCGCATGCCACCGCGAAGAGTCCGTATGCCGCAAAGAAGATCCTGCGTGCTGCCACTAAGACCTGGCGCAGCCTAAATAAATAAATATTTTAAAAAATAAATTAATTAAATTAAATTTCAGTAGCCTTATCTGTAAAGAGATACTTAGATGACAGTTATTGTTATTTTCATTTTATTAGCAGCAGTGGTAGTAGTTAAAGACTCCTCTATAAGTTGACTATAAGTTGATCCGTTTGGCAGTCATCTTTTTTTTTTTGGCCGTGCTGCGAGGTATGTGGGATCTTAGTTCCCCAACCGGGGATTGAACCCGAGTCCCCTGCAGTGGAAGTGCAGAGTCTTAACCACCGGACCACCAGGGAAGTCCAGGCAGTCATCTTTTAAGTTGAGGATTCCTACTCCCAGAATATCCCTTCTTGGCCTGAAATTTCACCTTTAGAGAAACATGCATGCTTTGGGGGCTGAGACTCCTTAAAGGTGAGTACTGCTGACCTGTCACCCTAATCTCCAGCCATGCCCACCTACAGTCCTAAGTTAGGGAGTGGGACATGGTATAGCCCAGCAGGAGGTGTGGGTGGTTAAGAAAAGAAAGGTGATACATACTTGGGACAGTCTTCCCTCGAGTCATTCTATTTCCAGAGGACCCTTTTCAAAGTCCAGATTTTTGCCAAACAAGATCACATTTAGTCTACACTCCTGGTCTCAAAGAGGATTTTCCTAAAACTCAGCAGTAGGTTTAATTATAGCTTGCATGTGCCTACATAACCCCTGTATTCTAATTCATTTCCCAGTTAATTCCCATCTTAAATTAGTATCTTTACTATCTTTGCATGACATGAAATTGGTTTTCAAGCACTTGAGAGAAAGCTGCTTACTTCTGGGCCATCCCCTCTGGAATTGCTCTCTTCATGGACCCTGTGATTTCTTCAAGCTCTGTAGTGTTTTTCAAACTTGGGTGTGCAGCAGAATTATCTGAAGAATCCATTAAAACGCAGGCTGCTGGGTCCCACCCCTAGAGAGTCTGATCAGTAGGCCAAGGGTGGAGCCTGAGAATTTGCATTTCTAACTTGCTCCCAGGTTTCCTTACCTCTTTGAGTCCAGTTTCTTTATTATTAAACAAGGGCAATAATACCTTCTTCACAGGGCTGTTGAAAGGACTAGAAAAAGATATGTAAATATACTCAAAAATACTAAGCCCCTAACAGAAACTTAATAACTATTAATTCCCATGATGGGGCATTGTTGTGGAGAGAAGGATATCTGGAGATGGAGATTTCTGGAGAGCAGCCTTGAAGAAGCAATAGAAATTGCTGGGGAAGAAGGGAGTGAGAGGCGTTCCCAGTGTGAAAAACAGTGTGCAAAGGCTGGGGAGAGTGAAAAACAAAATAGCTAACTCAGAAAGTTGCCAGGAGTTACACTTTGGCTAAAGCAAGTTCATGGATCATGTATACATACGTGGGGAACAAGGGCATTCTGTGCTATTGTAAAGAGTTTCAACTCTCTTCTGAAGGAGATGGAAAACCGTTGAGGTCGTTTGAAGCAGGCAGTGACGTGAAGTAGGGATTGTGTAGGTAAGGAGGAATGGGTCCAGGCTGATGACTAAATTTCTCTCTTGAGTTTCTGTGTAGGTGATGGCGATGTAACCCACCAGGAGAAGTACCACAGAAGAAAAAGCTGGCTGGGAGAAGAAGATAATGAGTTACACTTTGGATATGTTAAATTCAAGGTAACGATTAGACACCCGCATGGACATACTAAGTGGTAATTAGATACATGAATCTAGATTTTTTTTCACACAGCTTGCAGGATCTTAGTTCCCCAACCAGGGATTGAACCTGAGCCCCGGCAGTGAAAGCGCAGAGTCCTAACCTACTGGACGGTCAGGGAATTCCCAATCTTGATTTTATTTATTTATTTTTTGGCCATGCTGCGTGACACTCAGGATCTTAGTTCCCCGAGCAGGGATCAAACCTGCGCCCCTCTGCTGTGGGAGCACAGAGTCTTGACCACGGGACCACTGGGGAAGTCCCTTAAAGAAATCCTGAAACATAGATTTAGAAGACCTCAGCACTTAGGTCGAACTTAGATCCACAAGAATAGATGAAATAGCCCAAGGAGTATATAGCATGAGACAAGACTTTAGGACTGTATTCTGAAGAAGAGCACAGTTCATGAACAATCTCTAAGGAACCTCAAATTGAGGTTTATGACAGTCAGCAGAGCCTGTGTTTCCTATTCTTGTATTATCTGTATGCAAGCAAACTCTGGCTTAAATGGACATTGAGGTCAGCCTTGGTCAATGGTACCCACAATAGCCAACACCGCACTTAGGTGGTAGAAGCAACGCAAGAAAAACATCACCAACATGGTCCATAGGGACCCTGCAGGGAGTTTGAAGGAAAGGCAAAGGCTGAGAATAACAGGAGATGAATGTGATCACCAGCACT
Source organism: Physeter macrocephalus (assembly GCF_002837175.3). Lineage (NCBI taxonomy): Eukaryota > Metazoa > Chordata > Mammalia > Artiodactyla > Physeteridae > Physeter > Physeter macrocephalus. The sequence continues at coordinate 81,306,376 of NC_041217.1, read as the reverse complement.
GCCTCCTAGTCATCCTTCAGGTGCCACAGTCTGTAGAGAAGCAAGTCCACGAACAACTGTCCCAACTGGTCATCCTCTAGAGATGGGTCTCTTCCCCAAGAATTTTTGCACTAGTGAGATCTCTAGATTTGTCAAAGCTTAGACATCACCTGCTGGGAGAAAAACATTGTGAACTGAGTCATCACAAAAATAAATACTATTTCCCTTCCTCTTCTGTAAATAAATACTATTTCCCTTCCTCTTCTGACGACAAACAAGACACCAACATGAATCCTATTTCATGCAGCCAGAGCTATCCTGCTGGGCTTGGCCAAACTACCATAAACCAGCAGGATCCCACATCAGCCCAGCCCTGAGCACTCGCCTTTCCTGCCACGGGCTTCTGAACAGTGTCACCCACGGGGAACACATGCAAAAGCCTGTCCCGCCAGCCAGGGTAGGAGAAAGGTTAAGGAAAGCAGAATACCAGAAGGGAGTCCAGGCTCTTTTTAGGGAGGACCAAACAGCAGAGGAGCAACTGCAGAAGTTCTCAGGGAGAGGGAAACACTCCTCTTAGATAGGAGGTCTACAATTAGACCACAGTTCAAGCACATCCATGTGTATCCTCATCTCCCCCTTAAAAAATTTAGTGCTTACAAAACTCCAAACCTATCAGGAAAATGGGGCAATTTCAAGTCTATTTTTCTCATTCCCCCACTAAAGAGTGAATTTAAGTGTGAGTTCATACTCTCTCATTTTAGGAAATGCGTTTTGCAAAAAAAAAAAAATGAGACCCACCTGCATGGGAGCCTAGCTCTCCCCCAATAATTAAGAAGCCTAGTCATCCTCAAAGACGTTTCTTAGGAAGAAAACCTGTGGCCTAACCTTCGAAAGAACGGAACCCCCATCCTGATTTCACAGTCCTCGGGCCAGAGGTGTGGAAGTTCAGGAAGGGAACTAGGGCTTTGATAGGATTGTCACAAGCTAGGAAAACATAGGAAATGTTTAGTCAGAAGGAACAAAAACACAGCGTACGGATGGAAATGTGATCTCCGCAGACCTATCTTTTTTATAGCTGGAGGCGGGTGAGGTGAGGTGGGGAGAAGCAAATCTAAAACCAGCAGACTGTTAGAACTGTAATGGGGCAAAAAGCCTTCCTCGAGACAGAAACCTCCTGTCCTGCACTCAGTAAACACCTGTGCGGGCCGGGAGCCCAGGCATTCAGGCTCTTAAGTACCTCAGGCTGGAACATATTATTCTCACAGGCTGCACCTGTGAACTTTCTGGAGGGCTTTGTTCCAGTTTGTGATGACTCCTGGGAATGTTAAGTCTTGAGCTCTGAGTCTAACGAGACCATGTCCCAAGACAGTGTCCCATAACAAAAGAGAAGGGGGAGAAAAGCCATTACCGGCCTGACTCCGAAGAGGATTGGGAGGCAGAGGGGAATGGGGGCTTAAGGGGAGTCTGAGCCCCACGTTCTTTTCTTAACATCCTTCTGAAGCTCCCCGGGTAGGCCTGACCACCCATCTGCCAATGAAAGGCTAAAATTCAAGGCCTGAGCCAAACAGCAAGAAAGCCTTCCTGACCGTGTTATTTTGCAAAGTAAATACATCTTTACGGAGGAGAATTGCTCTTACAGGTCCCTGTACCACCTGCGATGGAGGTGGAAAAGGAGCTGCTCTCCTCAGGACTAGATGCTAATTCTATCCTGATTGGCTGGATTAGGTAAGAATTCATTTGGGTGGGGTTGGAAGAGTTGATTTGTTTGTTTATTGGTTTGCAAGGGATATTTCCCCCAAAGAAAACCTACTGGGCTGTCCAAAAAGTTCATTTGGGTTTGCCCTAACATCTTACGGAAAAACCCGAATGAAGTTTTTGGCCAGCCCCAATACACTAGCCACTGTATACAAGCCCAGAAGCTCAGGCTGCATCAAGAGCCGGTGATCGTGGTTCCCTTGCCTGCTTGGCTCCTCCTGTCCCCTCCTCTGGGACAGCTCCTGGGCCCCCCACGCTCCTCCACGCTCAGTTGGAAAACACGGAATTGATCAAATTGTTACGTGTTGGCTTCGATTCCCCTGTACCATGAGGCTCAAGCAGCAGAGTGGCTGGGTTTGCAGCAGAGCCTAGCACATGTTAGCTGAATGGTCAGAGTAGGCCTTCTACTCCACGGTGGCCTTGGAAGGCCTGTAAAAATATTCCCCGGGCTTCCCTGGTGGTGCAGTGGTTGAGAGTCCACCTGCCGATGCGGGGGACACGGGTTCGTGCCCCGGTCTGGGAAGATCCCACGTGCCGCGGAGCGGCTGGGCCCGTGAGCCATGGCCGCTGAGCCTGTGCGTCCGGAGCCTGTG
>NC_041217.1:81297899-81304028 GCF_002837175.3 Physeter macrocephalus | reverse complement strand
GCCTGTGCGTCCGGAGCCTGTGCTCTGCAACGGGAGATGCCACAACAGTGAGAGGCCCGCGTACCGTCAAAAAAAAAAAAAAAAAAAAAAATTCCCCTTAGTAAACCAGCAGCTTCCACGCCAGGAACTCTGGGCGGGTGTCTTGGTCTCCTCACCATACAAGCCCCAAAGCAGAAAGAGCCTCTTTGGGCTCCCTCCTGACATTCCCTCTGATATTCATTGTCGGCAATTATGCATAATGCCTAAATTACAGAATTACACATTGAACTAAATTAACCTTCTCTAGAATGAACACGTCCTTAACACTTACATCAAAAACTAATCAATGCGTTCTGATTTGGCAGAAAGAGAAAAGGGTTACCTTCCTTCCAAGCACCTTGTGTCAACAACCCACTCTAGGTTCTGTAATTGCCACTCCTGAATAATTAAAAGTCAAGGTCACACATGTCACTGAAGAAACCTATAATTAACATCTAAGCATAAGCATTAGAGTCTCTAAATCGACTCAGATTGTTCTTAAAAGGATGGTAGGGGAGAGAGAGCTTGACCTCATATTTTTTAGGAAAACACTGCCTTTCATGTTTTCATAGTTTTTTTAAAAATAAGGAGATAGACACATGTTTAAGATAAACTTACTGAGTAAATGACAGCCATTTTATAGATGGATATTGCAAGGTTTTGAGAAAGTTGCAATGACCTGATCTACATGGTAGATAATAGAAGGAATGCCAGATATTATCAGATCCTATACCCGCATTCTTTCTACAAGTAAGGAAACTGAAGACCAGGTGGGTAAGAGAACTTTTCCTCACATTGCACAGCTAGCTAGTAGGCAGACAAAAATGAGAACTTCCATGTTTATGGCTCCAAATGTAGTGCTTTTCCTACCACCTCATGTAGTAACAGCAAAGGCAGTCAGTAGATATCTCTCAGGATTGCTGTTTTGCTTACAGTGCAATTCAAATAATGTTCATCAGACATTATATGCAGCTAACAAGGAAAGCCAGCAACAGTTTATGCCCTGTACACGTTTGTTATGAAAGGAATGATCCTTAGGCTTTTGGATGTCTCCTTCATCTGTTGGGTCTCCGTGGACCAGCTAGATCAGGGTGTTTCTGAAAAGCCAAAGACAGTGGGAGGAAGGGCAGTACACAGGGGTTGTACTGGAATAGGATGGAGGCAGTATGGTGTAGCCCAGTGGATCTCAACCCCAGATGCACCAGAATCACTCAGAGAGATTTTTTTAATGTACCAATGTTGGGCTCTACCTCCGGAGATTCTAATTTATTTGACCTGGGCTGGGGCCCAGGCACCGGGCATTTTCCCAAGATTCCTTTGGTGATGCATGGGTGCAGATGGGATTGAGAACCACCGGGAAGCAAAGTCGTGGTGTCAGACAGAGCTGGGCTAAAAATCCCCTACCCTGACACATATACCTATTTTCTCTGAGTTTCCCCTCATATATTTAGAAAGAAAAAAGTCCTATCCCGTTGAGGGGCTATAAGCATTCAATTGGATTCGTATATAAACCACAGAGTAGTTTTGCGATGAATTTGGCTCTTCTTTCTTTTCTACATTTAAATGGCAATAGCAAAGAAGTAGCCTGAAGTCAGCCAGTGAAAGGGAACAGGCGTGAGGATAACTAGAGGGGCCTGACATTGTGGGCAGTATTTGGTGCAGGATCAGTGTATCTGAATTCTTCTCTGCCTTCTGCTGGCTCCTTTTTTTTGCTGGATAAATATCCATGTAAATCAATGGCTGGACACATTTAATCCCCCAGCAGGTAGGTCTGTCCACTCAGTGATTTGCATCACTTGGTTCAGATCGGGCAGCTTCCATGGACCTTGCATTTGTGTAGGTTTTCCGCTCGAAAGCAGTAAGCTATCAAGGGAATCTTTTTAGGAGATAAGATAAAGGCAGGAGGAGATTGGCTAGGGGCAGAGACACGTCTCTTCTCTCTGTCAGACGCACTTTGTGCCACTTCTAATGCATTGTGGTTCTCTGCCAGCCCAGCCCTTGTAAGATGCCTCAATGAGTGTGTAGATAATTCCATATGGCCCCACCCAGGGGCATCAGATACCATTTCTATTCTCATCTCTGAACACACAGCATGTGGAAAATTCTTGTGCCACAGGAAGCAGGGCATGGAGCTAGAATACGTAAATAGCAACAATCAATGCCTTTGATTCTTGGAGCCACCCTAGTGTCAGAAGCAAAAATTGTGCTCCACGCTTGGTTTTTCTTTATTCCACTTGTACTTCAAAAGCTGCAGGGAGTAAAAAGAAAAAACAAACAAAAAACCCAGAGCTCTCACCTCCTGGACACCTGATCTTCTGCTGGCAACCCTGCCCCAGACCACTGTTTGTCCTCAGCCTATATCCAGTGATGACACAGTAGGGGCCCCCTCCAGCCAAGGAAGCCACCTCTTGTGCCTTATTCTGTGCCTGCCTTTGAGTAGAGCTCCTTCCCAGCTCTCTGGTTTGGGTTCTTTTCCATTACCCACACTGTTGCAGGAAGGGGGACCCCTTCCAGGGCCCGAGAGTGGGCTCCTGTCTAACACTCAGAAATGAATTGTCTGAGGAGACACACGCACTCTCCCCAGGGATCCCCCACCCTTCTCTCTACTCTCACCCAGGATTCCCAGGCCCTTTTTCCTCTAGTCACTGAGCACATGAGCCATTCAAGTGTGCAGCTATTTTTACTAGAGTGTGAAGGATTCTCAGGGTACAAACTATATTTAGCAGAGGTTAAAGTTCACATTACACAATCACTGGGGCCGAGGATTAAATCTTCAAACAGCCTGGTTTCGGTCTTCCTGCTTCAGTCCTCTACAAATGGGCTTTTCCAGTCCTAACCCTTCTCCTTTCAATTCAGCCTACAAATACTTCAAGGCCTTTGTTTCCTGCAAGAAACAGAATTCTTTTCTTTTTAGCCCTCAAGTCCCTCTTCTACCTCAGACAGAGATTTTCTTACAGCCATCAGAACCTCTGATTTAGCAGGAATCTATAAGGAAATGTTAAATGGAACCCTTCCAGGGTTGAAAAAAATCTTGCCTAGAAATTCTTAAAAATGCAAACTACCCACCTAAAGGCTCAAATTGACGCTCATTGCCAACTGCAGTTGACTTTTCAGGCCAAGGTACTGAGAAGGGATTATGTCTGAGGGTGTTTAACCGCATGGAAAATAAAGAGGAGGGCTGTAAGCTAGTTCATAGCAAGAGAGGAACTGGAGACCAGGGTTCAGGACTGAGTGTGTAACATGACACGCAGCCCAGCTGGCCCTTCAGCCGCTGGAAGCACTGTGTGCAAACAGCCTGAGGTGCCAGCCCTGTACCGGAAGGGCCTCAGCTGCAGAGTCACCTCGCTCAAGGTGACACCCCCTTCCTGGGGCAGCCTGCACCCAGTCACTGGTCAGGGTTGGATACAAAGGCCTAGTCCCTTCACCTTAACTCAAGACAAGTCTAGAGCTGCATCTCTGCTTCAGAGCTCCAGGGTTGAGCAGCCTTTTGTTGAGACTGCCTCCCTGCCCGGCTTCCCATCTGCCTCTTGCACAGGTGGAAATCTCCAGAGCACGTTCTAAGGCACTCCTGCGTGCATCTCCATCTCAGCCATTGCTAGCGACATGTCTTAAACTATGTGACATTCTCACGATAAATGCTCTTGGGTAGCCCCACGTTGCTACATTGCTACGAAAGTGCTGTCAGCAGACCCAGCATCATGGATATCCCAGGTGAGGGTATTAGAAATGCAAGATCTCGGTCCCCATCCCAGAACAATGAAATCTGGATCTGTATTTGAACAAAATCCTCAGATGATTCATATGTATATGAATGTTTGGTGAGCACTGGCCTGCATGATAATCGGATGAGAAATGATGAGCAGGAATGTTTACTGGGAGCACAGAAGTATCCTGGCCCAATGGGAGCCATCTGTTTTTAGTTCAGAAACTATGTTTCCTACTAAAAGGAGTTTAAAAACCCATTACTTTGCCACAGTCCAATCGCAAACAAAAGGGCAGAACATAGAGGCAGCGGGTCAATTGCTCAAGTTAGGAAACCAAGCTGCAGTATTAAGCAAACAAGGAAAAAGCTCATATTTAAAATAAGTATGTAAAGTAAGTGCCAGCGGTCCTTAGAGTACAGAGGAAAGATGAAACACTTCCCTTGCAATACAATAGATGAACTTCAGACACAAGCAGGGACTTGGAACTTTCCCAAATGACCACTAGGGAACTAGTATAAAAAGCTTCCCCAAGGGCAGTCACACGCACACAGTGGAGCAAGGGGATGAATTCACATTTATTCTTTTAGCCACACCATCTAAAGATTTGCACCAGGTCTTCAGTAAGAAGGAACTAGTTTATGTTAGAATGGCAATAGTTTGTTGCAGGGAACATGCTAAAATGTTAAGGTGTAATGAAATGTTTCCATGGTTCCCGTTTCATAGAGAGGATTCAGTCATTCTCAACAGATCCTTTCGTGCTTATAAAACACTGCATTAAGCTGTCTCTCTGGAATTCTTTATAGATGGATATCAAGACTGAGCTCGACCTGTGTGTTTTCTGATAAAAGTCCTAGAAAACAGAGGAGGCAAGAACAGGTAGGTGGTGCCATGAAGAATGTTGCTTCATCATGATTGGTTTATGTCTGGCTGTGGCCTGTTCCCATTGAAGGGCAGCAAGGAAAAGGGGAGCTGTCATGTGACCGGAACCCCTGAGGGAAAATGTAAGTGTCCTCAGATATCAAGGGAAGAGGCAGGGATCCAGTTCTGGATGAAATGGAGTAAACACATGCATGCAGCTATAAAACCTGAACAGAACACATGGACCAACCTATCTGAGGACTCTGAAAAGTAAATGGTAGCAGGGGGCTTGGGAAGGAAGAGCAGAATTCGACTTGCCACTGAACCAGCACTGAGTGTCTCACTTGTCCTCCACGACCTTGGTCTGGATGGGAGACAGTCCTAAATGCAGAAATGAGCAACAGGTACGGCTAAAAAGAGCTCCCGCTGGTTCTGGCTCCAGGTGCAATTAACACGCAGAAACAGTGGGGAAATCCCCTGTTCATTTTCTCTTTGCTTTATTCTCCCAGCCGCACCCTCCCCAGGCAATCAGAGCAGTGGCAGTGAGAATGGCAGTAGTGGAGCCCACAGGGGACCCTCTCTCTCTGTCTGGAGGAGCTGTTCCCCAAGAGAATGGGGGAACTCCCAATCCTCTTCTCCTCTCTCACTTCTCCCACCACCTGGCCCCTAATGTGGGTGCATTCACAGGAAGCGTGCAGCACAGCAGGGTGGATAGAGCCCAAGCTTTCCGTCCAGAGGATGGATAAAGGGGACCACAAAGTGCTGGAAAGTACTAGAGAGATCTCAAAAAGGGAGGAACTCGGGCAAGGGGCCCCTTAAAGCTGTTCACAAACTCCTGGGTTCAATCCTGTGCTGTGTGGGTGTGGATCTGCTCCGAAATACACACCAAAGACATGGAGACTGAACTAAAGGGTGGGCCATCACTCAGGTCCCAGAATGACCCCCAATGGCACATGCACGGAGAAAATCTAAGTAGCTGCAAAGGCTCTGAAAACAAACCTGACATTGAAACTACGACTTACAAAAGGCTGACAGAATTTTCAGCCTGAATCCATCCAGGTTGATTGCCTGTTAAAACATAAATATTATAATTTACATAAGATGGAAATAAAACCCAGGCTCTCAAAACATAATATTCAAAATATCCAAGATATAATCCAACATTACTCAGTGTATTAGTTTTCTACTGCTGCTGCAACAAATGACCACAAACCTAGTGGTCATTAAAATAATAGTTGGTTTTGTGGGGGGAGGGGGATTTTTTGTTTGTTTCTTTGTAAGCTTTTTTTTTTAAACACCTTTATTGGAATATAATTGCTTTACAATGGTGTGTTAGTTTCTGCTTTACAACAAAGTGAATCAGTTATACATATACATATGTTCCCATATCTCTTCCCTCTTGTGTCTCCCTCCCTCCCACCCTCCCTATCCCACCACTCTAGGTGGTCACAAACCACCTAGCTGATCTCCTTGTGCCATACGGCTGCTTCCCACTATCTATCCACCCTACATTTGGTAGTGTATATATGTCCATGCCACTCTCTCACTT
>NC_041217.1:81256301-81294657 GCF_002837175.3 Physeter macrocephalus | reverse complement strand
GTTGTGGTCAGAAAAGATACTTGGTATGATTTCAATTTTCTTAAATTTGCCAAGGCTAGATTTGTGACCCAATATATGATCTATCCTGGAGAATGTTCCATGAGCACTTGAGAAGAATGTGTATTCTGTTGTTTTTGGATGGAATGTCCTATAAATATCAATTAAGTCCATCTTGTGTAATGTATCATTTAAAGCTTGTGTTTCCTTATTTATTTTCATTTTGGATGATCTGTCCATTGGTGAAAGTGGGGTGTTAAAGTCCCCTACTATGATTGTGTTACTGTCGATTTCCCCTTTTATGGCTGTTAGTATTTGCCTTATGTATTGAGGTGCTCCTATGTTGGGTGCATAAATATTTACAATTGTTATATCTTCTTCATGGATCGATCCCTTGATCATTATATAGTGTCCTTCTTTGTCTCTTGTTATAGTTTTTACTTTAAAGTCTATTTTGTCTGATATGAGAATTGCTACTCCAGCTTTCTTCTGATTTCCATTTGCATGGAATATCTTTTCCATCCCCTCACTTTCACTCTGTATGTGTCCCTAGGTCTGAAGTGGGTCTCTTGTAGACAGCATATATACGGGTCTTGTTTTTGAATCCATTCAGCCAGTTTGTGTCTTTTGGTGGGAGCATTTAATCCATTTACATTTAAGGTAATTATCATTATGTATTTTCCTATTACCAGTTACTTAATTGTTTTGGGTTTGTTCTTGTAGGTCTTTTCCTTCTCTTGTGTTTCTTGCCTAGAGAATTTCCTTTAGCATTTGTTGTAAAGCTGGCTTGGTGGTGCTGAACTCTCTCAGCTTTTGCTTGTCTGTAAAGGTTTTAATTTCTCCCTCAAATCTGAATGAGATCCTTGCTGGGTAGAGTAATCTTGGTTGTAGGTTTTTCTCCTTCATCACTTTAATATGTCCTGCCACTCCCTTCTGGCTTGCAAAGTTTCTGCTGAAAGATCAGCTGTTAACCTTATGGGATTCCCTTGTGTGTTTTTTGTTGTTTTTCCCTTGCTACTTTTGTTTTCTTTGTATTTAATTTTTGATAGTTTGATTAATATGTGTCTTGGCATGTTTCTCCTTGGATTTATCCTGTATGGGAGTCTCTGTGCTTCCTGGACTTGATTAACTATTTCCTTTCCCATATTAGGGAAGTTTTCAACTATAATCTCTTCAAATATTTTCTCAGTCCCTTTCTTTTTCTCTTCTTCTTCTGGGACCCCTATAATTCGAATGTTGGTGAGTTTAATGTTGTCCCAGAGGTCTCTGAGACTGTCCTCAGTTCTTTTCATTCTTTTTTCTTTATTCTGCTCTGCAGTAGTTATTTCCACTATTTTATCTTCCAGGTCCCTTATCCGTTCTTCTGCCTCAGTTATTCTGCTATTGATCCCATCTAGAGTATTTTTAATTTCATTTATTGTGTTGTTCATTGTTGCTTGCTTCCTCTTTAATTCTTCTAAGTCCTTGTTAAATGTATCTTGCATTTTGTCTATTTTATTTCCAAGGTTCAGGCTGCAGGTTCGTAGTTCCTGTTGTTTTTGGTGTCTGTCCCCAGTGGCTAAGGTTGGTTCAGTGGGTTGAGTAGGTTTCCTGGTTGAGGGGACTAGTGCCTGTGTTCTGGTGGATGAGGCTGGATCTTGTCTTTCTGGTGGGCAGGTCCACGTCTGGTGGTGTGTTTTGTGGTGTCTTTAGCCTTGTTATGATTTTAGGCAGCCTCTCTGCTAATGGATGGGGCTGTGTTCCTGCCTTGCTAGTTGTTTGGCATAGGGTGTCCAGCACTGTAGCTTGCTGGTCGTTGAATGAAGCTGGGTCCTGGTGTTGAGATGGATATCTCTGGGAAATTTTTGCCGTTTGATATTACATGGAGCTGGGAGATCTCTTGTGGACCAGTGTCCTGAAGTTGGTCCTCCCACCTCAGAGACACAGCCCTGATGCCTGGCTGGAGCACCAAGAGGCTTTAATCCACACGGCTCAGAATAAAAGGGAGAAAAAATAGAAAGAGAGAAAGAGAAAGAAAGAAAGGAAGGAAGGAAGGAAGAAAGAAAGAAGGAAGGAAAGAAAGAAAGAGAATAAAATAGTTATTAAAATAAAAAATATTATTAAGAAGAAAAATTTTAAAAAGTAAAAAAACAAAACGGGACGGTCAGAACCCTAGGACAAATGGTGAAAGCAAAGCTATACAGACAACATCTCACACAGAAGCATACACATACACACTCACAAAAGAGAAAAAGGGGAAAAAATAATATATCTTGCTCCCAAAGTCCACCTCCTCAATTTGGGATGATTCGTTTTCTATTCAGGTATTCCACAGATGCAGGGTACATCACGTTGACTGTGGAGCTTTAATCCGCTGCTCCTGAGGCTGCTGGGAGAGATTTCCCTTTCTCTTCTTTGTTCGCACAGCTCCTGGGGTTCAGCTTTGGATTTGGCCCCGTGCGCGTAGGTCGTCCGAAGGCGTCTGCTCTTCGCTCAGACAGGACGGGGTTAAAGAAAGGAGCAGCTGATTCGGGGGCTCTGGCTCACTCAGGCCGGGGGGAGGGAGGGGCACGGATGCGGGGCGAGCCTGCGGCGGCAGAGGCCGGCGTGACGTTGCACCAGCCTGAGGGGCGCCGTGCGTTCTCCCACGTAAGTTGTCCCTGGATCCCGGGATCCCGGCAGTGGCGGGCTGCACAGGCTCCCGGGAGGGGAGGTGTGGAGAGTGACCTGTGCTCGCACACAGGCTTCTTGGTGGCGGCAGCAGCAGCCTTAGCGTCTCATGCCCGTCTCTGTGGTCCGCGCTGATAGCCGCGGCTATCTGGAGCTCCTTTAAGCGGCGTGCTTAATCCTCTCTCACGCACCAGGAAGCAAAGAGGGAAGAAAAAGTCTCTTGCCTCTTCGGCAGCTCCAGACTTTTTCCCGGACTCCCTCCCGGCTAGCTATGACGCACTATCCTCCTTCAGGCTCTGTTCACGCAGCCAACCCCTGTCCTCTCCCTGGGATCTGACCTCCGAAGCCCGAGGCTCAGCTCCCAGCCCCCGCCCGCCCCGGCGGGTGAGCAGACAAGCCTCTCGGGCTGTTGAGTGCTGGTCGGCACCGATCCTGTGTGCGGGAATCTCTCCGCTTTGCCCTCCGCACCTTGTTACTGCGCTCTCCTCCGTGGCTCTGAAGCTTCCCGCTCCGGCACCCGCAGTCTCCGCCCGCGAAGGGGCTTCTAGTGTGTGGAAACCTTTTATCCTTCACAGCTCCCTCCCACTGGTGCAGGTCCCGTCCCTATTCTTTTGTCTGTTTATTCTTTTTTCTTTTGCACTACACAGGAACATGGGGAGTTTCTTGCCTTTTGGAAGGTCTGAGGTCTTCTGCCAGCGTTCAGTGGGTGTTTTATAGGAGCAGTTCCACATGTAGCTGTATTTCTGATGTATCTGTGGGGAGGAAGGTGATCTCCGCATCTTACTCTTCCGCCATCTTCTCTGTCCTCTGTTTGTATGTTTGTTTTAAGTTCTATAGGTCAGAATTCCAAAATCAGCCTCACTGGGTTAAAGTCCTGGTTTGGGCAGGGCTGGCACCTGTTGGAGGATCTGTGGGGAAACTGTTTCCTTGCATTTGCAAGATTTGAGGAGCTGCCCTCATTCCTTGGCTCGTGGACCCCTTCCTCCATCTTCAAAGCAAGCAACATAGCATCTCTATAACCCTTCTTCCATTGTCACCTCTCTTTCTGATCATAACCAGGAAACATTCTCTACTTTTAAAGATGCTCATGATTATATATGTCCCACCAGTATAATCTCCCCATCTCAAGGTCCACATCTGATAAGCAATCCTATTGCACCTGCAATGTTAATTCCTTTTACCATGTAACATATTCACAGGTTCTAGAAATTAGGATGCAGACATCTCTGAGAGAGACTTTATTCTACCTTTCACCCTAAGTGTATGTAGAACCATGAAATCTCAACTCACACGAAAACAATCCGCAGATGCCAGCACTAAGGTGATGAAGATGTTGGAATTTTCTGACAAAGTCTTTAAAACAGGTATTATAAAATATTCCACAAAGTAAGGGACAACAACACTCTTGAAATGAATGGAAAGAGAAAGTCTTGGCAGGGAAACAGAAAGTATAAAGAAGATCTAAATGTAAATTTTAGAATTAAAACATACAGTAACTGAAATTTTAAAACCTGGATAGACCAATTGAAATTATTCAATCTGAACAACAAAGAAAAAATTTTTTTTAATGAACAGAGCCCCAGGAACCAGTGAGATTATACCAAAATGTCTTAACATTTGTGTCTTTCAAGTCTCAGAGGAAGAGAAAAAAATACAGAGCAGAAAAAAAAAATAATGGCTGAAAACTTCCCATATTTGGCAAAAGACATAGACATACAGATTCAAGAAGCTCAGTGAACTCCAAATAGGAAGAACACAAAAAATCCATGCCTAAACACGTCATAATCAAACTGCTGAAAACCAAGATGAAAAAAAACCTCTTTAAAGCAGCCAGAAAGATGATATATTGCCTATAAGAAAACAATTCAAGTGATTGTGGATTTCTCATCAGAAATCAGGAATATGCAAATATAAACAAGCTGCAAACTTTTGCCCATCAAATTAGCAGAAATTTTTTAAAATTATTACTATCTAGTGTTAGGATGCAAAAATATGTTAGTGGGAAAAGAAATGAGAACAACATTTATAAAACGTAATTAGGCATCATCTACCAAAATTTTAAAACTACGTACCTTTTAACCCTCAATCCCACTTCTAGAAATGTATCCTACAGAAATATTTGTACAAGTGCTCAAAGATGTTTATTGTGGCCTTTTGTGTAATGGCAAATAAATACATTAATAAAACATAAATAATTACTGATGAACTATTATTTAAATAAATTACAGAATCCCACAGTATGGGATATAATGTAGCTTTTAGAATGATTATATTGGAGCCAAGTCTATTGGCATTGAAAGAACATATGATATAAATGTTAAATGATAAAGACATTTGTCAAATATCACAAGCACACACATGCACACAAATTGGGTTTTGTAATTGTGTGTGTGATTATAACTGACTGGGAAAAAATCAGGAAAGATAAAAACCAAACTGATATCAGCAATTGCTTCTGAGGAATAAGATAAGAATAGAAATGGTACTTGTGCTTTTTACTTTATCTGTGTGTGAATATGTTTGTATGTTTTAACAAAGGACAAGTAGTATTTTTGACATTTTTAAAAAAATGGTAAAAGGCCTATCTATGTAAGTTTCATAGCACTATCCTCCAGTGTTCTGATCTCAGAAATTAACTAGCTAGTCTTTCACTGTTTTCTGGGAATTGAGCATTTTATTCACTTCCCTTAAGGAAACCCAATCAACATGTTTAGCATCCCCTAGTATATAAGTTTTCTACTGCGGTATAACAAATTGCCTCATAATTTGCCATCTCAAAACAACCAAACTTACCTGATATAGTTTCTGAGGATCAGGAACCCAGGAGTGTCTTGGCTGGGTGCTTCCAGTCAGGGTTTCTCATGAAGCTGTAATCATCTGAAGGCTTGTCCAGGACTGGACAAGGAGGATCCACTCACAAGTCCCTCACATAGCTATTGGTAAGAGAACTTGGTTCCTCACTGGCTATGGTCAGAGGCTCAATTCTTCATCACACAGGCTTCTTTGTAGTCTACTCACTGCTGGCAGCTGGCTTTCCCTAGAGTGACTGGCCAAAAAGTTAGAGTGGCCAAGTTGGAAGCTGCAGTGACTTTTATAACCTCATCTTAGAAGTGACTTACTATCACTTCTGGTGTAGTCCACTGGTCACACAGACTGACCTTGGTACAATATGGCAGGAGAATACACAAGAATGTGGATACCAGAAGTCAGAGATCCCGCTACCACAGTTAAATTTTTCCCCACTGTCTCTCCTCCCTGTCTAAGTTCATAGACCCTTCTGGGGGTTGAAGTATACCTATGTCTCTATGCAAGAACAACATGAAATACTTCAAGGCACAGCATATCTGGGACTTCCCTGGCAGGCTACTGGTTGAGACTCCGTGCTTCCACTGCAGGGGGTGCGGGTTCAATCCCTGTTCAGGGAACTAAGATCCCATGTGCCACACGGAGCAGCAAAAAAAAAAAAAAAAAAGGAAGAAAGAAAGAAAAAGGCACAGTGTATCTGAGTATTTAGAAGAGAATTTTCTGATATATGGATATACCTGACTGCAAAATATGTATATTGTATTCCTAGGAGTATATTTGAATGTATACTGTATAGCATAGGTTTAGCCAAACATTTAAGTATTCCATAATAGACTTGTAGATATGATAGAGAAATAAAAGAGTAGATTCATCATAGGTTCAGCAACCCTTATGCAACACATGTTGATTAAATCATTGTTTTCAACTGGAAAGAAGTTAACATGCCTCGGGGCTTTGAATTTGACCTTGTCTCTTTCAACACATTTTTGTAAACTATTGAAAAAGGCAAAGAAAATGTACTTGTTGTATTTTCAAGTACTATCATGTTAGGAGAGCCAAGAAGCTGAATAATAAAGTCAGGATTCCCAGAGGTCTTCAAAAGATTGAAATGATAGACCAGAACCCATGGCGTAAGAATGAGTGGGAAGGAAGTGGCCTAAAATCTGCCCAAGTACAAAATGAGACCTGGCACAATACCAGTTAATGCAGGAGAGCTTTAAGTGAACTGCAAGTTTAATATGAGTCAGCAGCTTGCCAGTTCTGCCAAAAAGGCAGTGAAGAAAAATAGTCTGCATCGTAAAAGAATACAGTACTCAGAACCAGGGAGATCTTGATCTGATGAACCCCACACTGTGAATATGTGGATTCCTGGAATGATCCACAGATTCCTCTATGACCATGTGTATCTTCTAACTCCAAGATTGTACAGTTCTCTTTATAACACACCCCGAGTGACCAATCTAGTAATTCTATCCCCCTAAAAAGGAAATGAGTTTGTTTATTCTGTTCTTCAGTCATTCAAACAATATTTATTGAGAAAAAAATATTTGCCAGGTACCCTGCTAAAAGCCAGGAACACAAAGATGCTTGGAACACACACACTTTTTCCCAGTTATTCATCCAAACACTAATATAGCTGCTGCTGTGATGGGGTTTGGTCAATGTAGTCAAGGTTCCATATCAGAACTTGAGATAGATTATCTGGATGGACCTGACCTAAGCACATGAGCACTTTAAAAGCAGAGAGTTTTCGATGGCTGGTGGTGGAGTAAGTCAGAGGTTCAAAGCATGAGAAGGATTTGATGCACCTTTGCTGGCTTGAAGATAAGGGGGCCACACGGTAAGGAGTGTGTGTGTGGCCTCTAGGAGCTGAGAGTGGCCCCCAGCTGACAAGCCAGAAAGGAACCAGACTCTTAAAACCTCTAGGAAATGAATTCAACCACAAGAATGAGCTTGGAAGAGGACCCCAGAGGAGACCCACAGCCCCAATCAATGCTTTGATTTCAGCCCAGTGAGACCCTGAGCAGAGCATCCAGCCTACCATGCCCAGACTTCTGACCTGCAGAAACTGTGAGGTAATAAATCTGTGTTGTTTTACGTTAAGTTTGTGCCAATTTCTTAGTCATCAATAGAAAACTAACACAGAGGATAAATAAACAGCGGCCACACAATAAGTGCTCTGATGGGGCAAAACTGCAGTATACCTGGTTGTTGACTCCAGACCCACTTTTCCCTTCTTTTTCCCAAGTAAGTCTCAGTTTCATTCAGGTGGCCACTGCTCACCCATACATACATTCATGGCCGCTACCTGCACTCCAAGTGCGGGCTGATTAGTCTAAAACAGCTTTTCTCAGTTTTGGTGCCATTGACATTTTGGCCTGGATACTTTTTTTTAAAATATTTTATTTACTTATTTATTTGGTTGCGCTGGGTTTTCGTTGTGGCAGGTGGACTCCTTAGTTGCAGCATGTGGGCTCCTTAGTTGTGGCATGGGAACTCTTAGTTGCGGCATGCATGTGGGATCTAGTTCCCTGACCAGGGATCAAACCCGGGCCCCCTACATTGGGAGTGTGGAGTCTTATCCACTGTACCACCAAGGAAGTCCCACCTGGATAATTTTTATTGTGGGGGAATGTCCTGTGCATTGTAAGGTGTTCAGCAGCATCCTTGGCCTCTACCTATGACACACACTCCTTTGACCCCCAGCAGTGACAATCAAATATGTCTCCAGATATTGCCAGATGTCCCGGGCATGGGCAGGTGGGGAGCAAAATCACCCCCAGCTGAGAACATTCGATCTAAAGGTCCAGAATAAGTACGTGATCACTTTGGGAAAATGAGCTGTAAAGAGAGGTTTTGGGGGGAATTCTGAGAAAAGCTTTTTCTTCAGGGAACGCCACTGGAAGTAACCCTGTTTCTCTTCCTGTAGACATTATTGTACGCAGATTGAGTCCTGGGGATGCTGCAGCCAATCCTGAAACCTACCTTACCTTTAGACTTCTAAATTACATGAGCCAATATCCTTATTGTTAAAGACGGTTTGAGATTGTTCAAGAGAGTTCAAGGGTGTATCTGGGTTTTGCAGTCAAGAGTTGCCTGGCTGGTGCCAATGTACAAGGTGCTATTGAAGCCCAGAGGCAGGTTCACTTCACGAAGCTGAGTCAAGAAATAAAAAGGAGGTAGACCTGAGGGAACACA
The DNA here is from genome assembly GCF_002837175.3 of Physeter macrocephalus. Taxonomy (NCBI): domain Eukaryota; kingdom Metazoa; phylum Chordata; class Mammalia; order Artiodactyla; family Physeteridae; genus Physeter; species Physeter macrocephalus. The sequence continues at coordinate 81,286,008 of NC_041217.1, read as the reverse complement.
GTTACAGAGTGCTTTCACACCACATTTTTTCAGAGACCTACACTCTTAGCAACTTTCAAATATGCAATGCACTATTATTAACTATAGTCACCATGTTGTACATTGCATGTCCAGGACTTATTTATCTTGTAACTGGAAGTTTGTACCTTTTGATCCCTTCACCCATTTCACCTACCATCTACCCCCAACCTCTGACAACTACCAATCTGTTCTCTGCATCTATGAGCTTGAGGTTTATTTATTTATTTATTTATTTTTTAGATTCCACATATAAGTGAGACCATACAGTATTTGTCTTTCTCTGTCTGACTCATTTCACTTAGCATGATGCCCTCAAGTTTCATCCATCTTGTCACACATGGCAAGATTTCATTCCTTTTTACAGATGAATAATATTCCATTGTGTGGGTATATATATATATATATATATATATATATATACACATTTCCTTCATCCATTCATCTATCTACGAACACTTAGGCTTTCAACACATTTTTGTAAACTATTGAAAAAGGCAAAGAAAATGTACTTGTTGTATTTTCAAGTACTATCATGTTAGGAGAGCCAAGAAGCTGAATAATAAAGTCAGGATTCCCAGAGGTCTTCAAAAGATTGAAATGATAGACCAGAACCCATGGCGTAAGAATGAGTGGGAAGGAAGTGGCCTAAAATCTGCCCAAGTACAAAATGAGACCTGGCACAATACCAGTTAATGCAGGAGAGCTTTAAGTGAACTGCAAGTTTAATATGAGTCAGCAGCTTGCCAGTTCTGCCAAAAAGGCAGTGAAGAAAAATAGTCTGCATCGTAAAAGAATACAGTACTCAGAACCAGGGAGATCTTGATCTGATGAACCCCACACTGTGAATATGTGGATTCCTGGAATGATCCACAGATTCCTCTATGACCATGTGTATCTTCTAACTCCAAGATTGTACAGTTCTCTTTATAACACACCCCGAGTGACCAATCTAGTAATTCTATCCCCCTAAAAAGGAAATGAGTTTGTTTATTCTGTTCTTCAGTCATTCAAACAATATTTATTGAGAAAAAAATATTTGCCAGGTACCCTGCTAAAAGCCAGGAACACAAAGATGCTTGGAACACACACACTTTTTCCCAGTTATTCATCCAAACACTAATATAGCTGCTGCTGTGATGGGGTTTGGTCAATGTAGTCAAGGTTCCATATCAGAACTTGAGATAGATTATCTGGATGGACCTGACCTAAGCACATGAGCACTTTAAAAGCAGAGAGTTTTCGATGGCTGGTGGTGGAGTAAGTCAGAGGTTCAAAGCATGAGAAGGATTTGATGCACCTTTGCTGGCTTGAAGATAAGGGGGCCACACGGTAAGGAGTGTGTGTGTGGCCTCTAGGAGCTGAGAGTGGCCCCCAGCTGACAAGCCAGAAAGGAACCAGACTCTTAAAACCTCTAGGAAATGAATTCAACCACAAGAATGAGCTTGGAAGAGGACCCCAGAGGAGAACCACAGCCCCAATCAATGCTTTGATTTCAGCCCAGTGAGACCCTGAGCAGAGCATCCAGCCTACCATGCCCAGACTTCTGACCTGCAGAAACTGTGAGGTAATAAATCTGTGTTGTTTTACGTTAAGTTTGTGCCAATTTCTTAGTCATCAATAGAAAACTAACACAGAGGATAAATAAACAGCGGCCACACAATAAGTGCTCTGATGGGGCAAAACTGCAGTATACCTGGTTGTTGACTCCAGACCCACTTTTCCCTTCTTTTTCCCAAGTAAGTCTCAGTTTCATTCAGGTGGCCACTGCTCACCCATACATACATTCATGGCCGCTACCTGCACTCCAAGTGCGGGCTGATTAGTCTAAAACAGCTTTTCTCAGTTTTGGTGCCATTGACGTTTTGGCCTGGATACTTTTTTTTAAAATATTTTATTTACTTATTTATTTGGTTGCGCTGGGTTTTCGTTGTGGCAGGTGGACTCCTTAGTTGCAGCATGTGGGCTCCTTAGTTGTGGCATGGGAACTCTTAGTTGCGGCATGCATGTGGGATCTAGTTCCCTGACCAGGGATCAAACCCGGGCCCCCTACATTGGGAGTGTGGAGTCTTATCCACTGTACCACCAAGGAAGTCCCACCTGGATAATTTTTATTGTGGGGGAATGTCCTGTGCATTGTAAGGTGTTCAGCAGCATCCTTGGCCTCTACCTATGACACACACTCCTTTGACCCCCAGCAGTGACAATCAAATATGTCTCCAGATATTGCCAGATGTCCCGGGCATGGGCAGGTGGGGAGCAAAATCACCCCCAGCTGAGAACATTCGATCTAAAGGTCCAGAATAAGTACGTGATCACTTTGGGAAAATGAGCTGTAAAGAGAGGTTTTGGGGGGAATTCTGAGAAAAGCTTTTTCTTCAGGGAACGCCACTGGAAGTAACCCTGTTTCTCTTCCTGTAGACATTATTGTACGCAGATTGAGTCCTGGGGATGCTGCAGCCAATCCTGAAACCTACCTTACCTTTAGACTTCTAAATTACATGAGCCAATATCCTTATTGTTAAAGACGGTTTGAGATTGTTCAAGAGAGTTCAAGGGTGTATCTGGGTTTTGCAGTCAAGAGTTGCCTGGCTGGTGCCAATGTACAAGGTGCTATTGAAGCCCAGAGGCAGGTTCACTTCACGAAGCTGAGTCAAGAAATAAAAAGGAGGTAGACCTGAGGGAACACAGTTACAGAGTGCTTTCACACCACATTTTTTCAGAGACCTACACTCTTAGCAACTTTCAAATATGCAATGCACTATTATTAACTATAGTCACCATGTTGTACATTGCATGTCCAGGACTTATTTATCTTGTAACTGGAAGTTTGTACCTTTTGATCCCTTCACCCATTTCACCTACCATCTACCCCCAACCTCTGACAACTACCAATCTGTTCTCTGCATCTATGAGCTTGAGGTTTATTTATTTATTTATTTATTTTTTAGATTCCACATATAAGTGAGACCATACAGTATTTGTCTTTCTCTGTCTGACTCATTTCACTTAGCATGATGCCCTCAAGTTTCATCCATCTTGTCACACATGGCAAGATTTCATTCCTTTTCACAGATGAATAATATTCCATTGTGTGGGTATATATATATATATATATATATATACATTTCCTTCATCCATTCATCTATCTACGAACACTTAGGCTGTTTCCATATCTTGGCTGTTATGAATAATACTGCAATGAACATGGGAGTGCATGTATCTTTCCGAGTTAGTGTTTTCATTTTCTTCAGATTAAACACCCAGAAATGGAATTACTGAATCATACGGTAGTTTCTATTTTTAAGTTTTTGAGGAACCTCCATACCATCTTCCAGAGTGGTCACACCAATTTACATTCCCACCAGCAGTGCACAAGGGTTCCTTTTTCTCCACATCCTCACCAACACTTGTTATATATTGTATTATTTATAATAGCCATTCTAAAAGGTGTGAGGTAATATCTCATTGTGATTTTCATGTGCATTTTCCTGATGATTAGTGATGTTGAGCATCTCTTCATGTACCTGTTGGCCATCTGTATGCCTTCTTTGGAAAAATGTCTGTTCACATCTACACATTTTTTAGCCAGATTGCTTGGCTTTTTAGTATTGAGTTGTATGAGTTTTTAATACATTTTCAATATTGACCCCTTATCAGATATATGATTTGCAAGTATTTTCACCCAGTCAGTAAGTTGCTTTTTCATTTTGTTGATGGTTTCCTTTGCTGTGCAGAAGCTTTTTAGTTTGATGTAGTCCCACTTGTTTATTTTTGCTTTTGTTGCCTCTGCTTTTGTTGTCAAATCACATCACTCATTTGTTCCTAACACTACCCCGAAGAATGTACGATTACCCTCATCTTATGTCTCAGGAAAGTTAATGGCTTTCCATCGTTACAAGGATGAGTCAAGATTTAAACCCAGGTCTTCTGATGCAAGATATACTTTCCCCCTTATTTCTTTGAACTATGACTTCTTTCCTATCATCCTCCTGCTCAAAAATATTCAACATATTCCATTGCCTCTAGGAAAAAGTTCACGCTTTTGAGCTAAGGATTCAAAAATTTCCATAAACCCACCTCTACTCATCACCCCAAACTATGTAACCTCATCACTCCAGTTGGATCTTTTCTTGGGCTTCCCCCATTGATAAAAGTATAGATGCTTGCTGTTTCTTCTCCACTTGTCTTAGTTCATCATTTTATAAATGATGAACTGAAATTATGCAAAATAGCCCAAGGTTTTGGTGAGGTTTCTTCCTTTTACCTCTTAGATTATTTACTAAGTGCATGTCATCCAGATGTCCTTCAGCTTCACCATATGGGCTGCTAATAGTAGTAGTCATTATAAGAAAGTTCACTAGTCTGGTCCCCGCCTGCTTACATGGACCCCATCACCATACAACTTCTTCTCAGCCCTCCTCACTGAGGTCTTCCTTTTGGGGAGCTTCACCCCCATTCCTGAAACCCCTCTCACTGTGAGAACTCCAACGTCTGTAGCAAGAGTGCTGCGTCCTAATGCCCAGGGTCTCAACCCTCACAGTCCCCAAGGGGCCAGTTGTGGTGGTCCACACTGAAGAAGGAAGGATGCCCCTCCTAGCCTAGGTCACTCTTGATTACCTGGAGGCCAAAGCAGCTTTGCCAGTGCCTCAGCTCATCCATCTCAGCCCCCAAAGACAGAGCCCGGCAAAACCGCTTCTCCAGCCTCCTTCCGCAGCTCTAATGTGGCTCTGTTGGAATGGACACAGGCCCCCATGCTGCCCATTTTCTTCTTTGTCTCCATTTCGAGAAATGATATCAGCCACCACGTTTCGACTGCTTACTCTGGGCCAGGCATGATGCTAAGCACCTGACAAGTTACCTTGTTTAATCCTCATCACCACCAGATGGGATAGGGATCCTGATTATACCCGTTTTACAAAATGGTCTCTTACGGCTAAAATAGTGGAAGTAATTTGCCCAAGGTCACACAGTTTATCAGAGTCTCATTCTGCTACAGTCCTTGCTTAATTAACACATATACTGCCCTGAAGGTACCAAAGTACCAACCTTCTCCTTGGTCTCCGCTGGCCAAAATCAAAATCCCCTTAAAAATGAGCTCTTGCAAGTTTGCTTCACTAGCACCTGGTCTGCAGATGCACTCAGACGTCATACATATGGTGTTACAAGTCATCGTTGACATGTACTGAGTGCTTACTATGGATCAGGCACTATTCTAAACACTTTGTATTATTAATGCATTTAATCCTCAAAACAACCCTGTTAGTAAGTACTATTATTATCCCCCATCTCACAGATGGAAAAAAAGTGAAGGCACTAAAAGGTTAAGAAACATGCCTGAGGTCACACAGCTAAGTGGCAGGGCTGAGATGAGGCAGTCTGGTGCCTGAGCCCACGCTCTCACACTCTACTGCCGATTACTGAGCATCTGCTATGTGCTAGGTACTGGGTCCTCTGCACGCACTTTCTCTAACCTTCACAACATTCCTGCTAGAGAGTTATGTCTCCAGGTTTCCAACCGAGGAAACTGAATGTCACAGAGATTAAATACACCTGCCTAAGATCTTGGTTAGTAAGTGTCAACATCCAGGTCTATACTGAACTGTAGAGTCATTTGCCTTTTCATGTGCATGTTTCTCCTATAGCCCCAACCAGCTCCCCTACTCCATCTTCCCAGGATCTCTCTGAGAGCTCTAGATCAGGTCTATGTTCTCGGTATAAATAGGAGGAGGGAGAGAAAAGAAGGTGGTGGCTGCCAGCTGCTGCTTCAAACAAAATATATCCACATTTACAAAGGCACCCGGGCTGGTTGCCTAGCAACAACTTTCTGCCTCTCCAACCTGTTCCACCCCATCCTTACCCACTGCACATTACACACACCCCGTGGCCTGCAATGCCCTCTGAGACATCCCCCTTCAAGGCTGCCTTTGTTCATTTCAACCTGATTTGCAGGGCAAACGCTTGCAGCTTGCAACTTGCAGGAAGTCCAGGAATCACATAATTTGTATCGCAGATGGCCTTAGAGCAGGCAAAACAGAGCTGCTCTCCCTGTACAGCCCATACCTTGGCACTCACAGGGTATCTAAGGCTGTGGGAAGGAGAAGGTCTCGTTTCAGGCTCTTTGTCATATCCCTGAAGGTTTTAAAAAAGAGTTTTGTGTTTCACATATGTCAGGTCCTTTAAATAGTTCTTTGAAATAAAAGTTTGATTGGGATAGAACTAAAGTAGACTGTCTGGATTTCTTTTTTCATCTTATCTCCTGTGTTAGAAGCTGAGAGCCTCTAAAATTTAAACTTATCTTCAGTTCAACCAGTCCAAAAGGCCTTGGGGCTATTTTTGTCCTAGAGTCTTAAAGGGAGGTAGGACAGGGCAGAATACACAGTTCTCTGAGCTTTTCTTTCAAGCATAAATAAAAAAGGACGACAGTAGTGCAGCCAGTGCAGCCCCTGACAAGCCCAGAAGCTTCAGCTTCATGGTGAGAAGGGGATGCAGACCTGAGAGCCAGGGCTGCAATATCCCTGTCATGGGCCCCAGGCACTCTTGCCATCCTGGGCCACTTTGACCACAAAAAGAACGAAAAGATATTAACAACTGTATTTTTCACTACTATGTGGGTAAAAAAAATATATGATCCAGGATTCATTACTATATATTCATTATTTTTATTATGCTCTGTCCATCTTCTTTCTGATTAAAAAAAAAAAAAACATTTTCATGGGCCTCCGAAAGTCTTGTGGGTCCAGGCCACTGTGCCTGCGGTGCCTAATGCTGAGAGCAGACCAGCATGCACAAGCATTACTGGGATTGGTGCCCAGGCCTGTGCTCAGTCAGGAGGTTAGAAAAAATGTGAGGTGTTATGCCTGCACTCAAGGGGCGTCCAGCCTAGCTGGGCAGAAAAACAAAGGCAACAAGTATCGGGTTGGCCAAAAACTTCATTCGGGATTTTCCATAACATCTTATGGAAAAACCCGAATGAACATTTTGCCCAACCCAATACAATCACTGAACCATAGAAACTCATCTTGACAGCCACCACAAAAATCATCAAGGCCCCTTTCTAGCTTAGTTGCATTCCCATTTAAATAAATAACATATTTTAAAAACGTAGCTGAGGACTTCCCTGGTGGCGCAGTGGTTAAGAATCCGCCTGCCAGTGCAGGGGACATGGGGTTGAGCCCTGGTCCGGGAAGATCCCACATGCCGTGGAGCAACTAAGCCCGTGTGCCACAACTACTGAGCCTGCACTCTAGAGCCTGCAAGCCACAACTACTGAGCCCGCGAGCCACAACTACTGAAGCCTGCGCACCTAGAGCCCGTGCTCCACAACAAGAGAAGCCACCACAATGAGAAGCCTGTGCACTGAAACTAAGAGTAGCCCCTGCTTGCCGCAACTAGAGAAAGCCCTCGCGCAGTAACGAAGACCCAATGCAGCCAAAAATAAATTAAATACATTTATTAAAAAGATTTTTTTAATAATAAAATAAAATAAATAAATAAAAACATAGCTGATTGAGAAAAGTCCAGAAAGGTGGGAGGTGGCTCTGGCAAGCACAGTATAATTGGATGTTGGGGATAAAGAGAAGTCAAGGAAGATCTCTGGGCTGGGGGCTTGAGTCTCCATCTACATAGACAGGAAATACAGAAAGAGGAATGGATTGGAGGAGGCAGCAATGAGTCTTTTGTTGGGCAGGTTGAATTTGAGATGCCTTTGGAGGCATAGTAAGAGGCAGAGACCAGGGCTGTTTTACTCCCCGCTGGAGTCCAATCTCCCTGCTGGTGGATATATGTGGAGAAATCTAGTAACTAGTTGCTTTTGTGGGTCTGGTGCCCAGAACAGGCATCTGGGCTATAGTTAGACACCAGGTGTTGCAGCAGATGCTGGCCCCTGACATTCACTCTCTACCCTGTTAATAGGGTATTTATTTATTTATAATCAAAATAAATAAATAAATAAATAAAAATAAACCCTATTTATATGAAAACCAGTAACTCCCTGCCTGTTCTGGCTTCAGGAATAGATTTGGCCCATACACAGGGCAAGCTGGAATTGCCAAAGAGTTAATGCCCCAGAGCAGCCCTCAACCAGAGATGGAAAGGAAGTTGGGGGAATTCCCTGGTGGTCTAGTGGTTAGGACTCTGAGCTTCCAATGCAGGGGCCCAGGTTTGATCCCTGGTCAGGAAACTAAGATACCACAAGCCGCATGGTGTGGCCAAAAAAAAGGAAAGGAAAAAGGAAGTTGGTAGATCAATAACCCAACTTCTTCATCCTTCAGTTGGGATAACTCTGAGGCATGGTCTATACAATCTCCTAGAATTCTCCAGTGAGATTCAGTTTCTAGAGCCTTGGGTGAGAATGAAGACACCCTGGTCACACCTTTTTTGGGTAAGAGGCTTCTTTAGATGAAGGGCTGTGTAACCAGCCCCAGGACCATGTACATCTGGAAAGGAAGGGTTGAGATTCTTAACTGAAAATAATCAACTTCCACTTGAATACTTACTGCTTACACGGAGAGCTTGCCAACTCAAAGACAGCCCATTCCATTTTCAGATAGATCTAGTTACTGGAAAGTTCTTTCTCAAAGTGAAATAACATAAGTTTTTGACTTCTACCTTTTGGTTCTACTTTTTTTTTAATTAAAATTTTTATTTTAGTAAAAAAAAAAGTGTGCAAGTCAATGGTTTTTAGTGTATTCACAGAGTTTTCCAACCATCACCAACATCAATTTTAGAATATTTTCATCACCCCAAAAGGAAACACTATATCCATTAACAATCTCTCACCAGTACCCCCTAATCCTCCCAGCCCACCCCTAGTCCTAAACAACCACTAATTTATTTTCAGTCTCTATAGATTTGCCTATTCTAGACTTTTCACATAAATGAACTCATATAATATGGGGTCTTTTTTTGAATGGCTTCTTTCACTTAGCATAATGTTTTCAAGGTTTATCCATGTTGTTAGCATGTATCAGTACTGCATTCCTTTTTATTACCAAATAGTATTCCACGATGGATAGATCATATATTTAATTTATTCATTCATCAATTTATGAACATTTGGGTTACTTCTACTTTTAGATATTCTGAATAAGGTTGCTATGAACATTTGTGTACAAGTTTTTGTGTGGATATGTTTTAATTTAGGGGGAGTATATACCTAGGAGTGAAATTGCTGGGTCATATGGTAACTCTATGTTCATCATTTTCAGGAACTGACAAACTGTTTTCCAAAGTTACATTCCAATCAGCAGTGTGTGAGGAGTCTGCTTTATCCTCATTCTCACTAGCAATTGTTATTTTATGTCCTTTTTATTACAGGAATCAATAGTGGTGTAAAGTGGTATCTTGTGGTTTTGATTTGCATTTCCCCAATGACTAATGATGTTGAGAATTTTTTCATGTACTTACTGGCCATTTGTGTGTCTTTTTTTTTTTTAGCCACACCATGTGGCATGCAGAATTTTAGTTCCCCAACCAGGGATTGAACCCATACCCCCTGCAGTGGAAGTGCAGAGTCTTAACAACTGGACTGCTAGGGAAGTCCTCATGGCCATTTGTATATCTTTTTGAAGAATTGTCTATTCAAATCCTTTGCACACTTTACTTACATTTTTTTTGGCTGCATTGGGTCTTCGTTGCTGCGTGCAGGCTTTCTCTAGTTGCAGCAAGCAGGGGCTACTCTTTGTTGCAGTGTGTGGTCTTCTCATTATGGTGGCTTCTCTTGTTGTGGAGCACCGGCTCTAGGTGAGCAGGCTTCGGTAGTTGCAGCACGTGGGCTTAGTAGTTGCAGCACGCAGGCTCAAGAGCGCAGGCTCAGTAGTGGTGGTGCATGGGCTTAGTTGCTCCACAGCATGTGGGAATCTTCCCCAACCACGGATTGAACCTGTGTCCCCTGCATTGGCAGGCGAATTCTTAACCATTGGGCCACCAGGGAAATCCCCCTTGGCACATTTTTAATGGGCACATTTGTCTTTTTATTTTTTAAACATCTTTATTGGAGTATAATTGCTTTACATTTTCGTGTTAGATGCTGCTGTATAACAAAGTGAATCAACTATATGTATACATATATCACCATATCCCCTCCCACTTGCGTCTCCCTCCCATCCTCCCTATCCCATCCCTCTAGGTGGTCACAAAGCACTGAGAGGATCTCCCTCTGCTATGCGGCTGCTTCCCACTAGCTGTCTATTTTACATTTGGTAATGTATATATGTCCATGCCACTCTCTCACTTCTTCCCAGCTTACCCTTCCCCTCCCTGTGTCCTCAAGTCCATTCTCTACAACTGTATCTTTATGCCTGTCCTGCCCCTTTGTTCTTCAGAACCATTTTTTTCTTTTTTTAGATTCCATATATATGTGTTAGCGTATGGTACTTGTTTTTCTCTTTCTGACTTACTTCACTCTCTATGACAGACTTTAGGTCCATCCACCTCACTACAAATAACTCAATTTCATTTCTTTTCATGGCTGAGTAATATTCCATTGTATATATGTGCCACAACTTCTTTATCCGTTCATCTGTCTATGGACACTTAGGTTGCTTCCATGACCTGGCTATTGTAAATAGAGCTGCAATGAATATTGTGGTACATATCTCTTTTTGAATTGAGGTTTTCTCAGGGTATATGCCCAGTAGTGGGATTGCTGGGTCATATGGTAGTTCTATTGTTAGTTTTTTAAGGAACCTCCATACTATTCTCCATAGTGGCTGTATCAATTTACATTCCCACCAACAGTGCAAGAGGGTTCCCTTTTCTCCACACGCTCTCTAGCATTTATTGTTTGTAGATTTTTTGATGATGGCCATTCTGACCTGTGTGAGATGATACTTCATTGTAGTTTTGATTTGCATTTCTCTAATGATTAGTGATGTTGAGCATCCTTTCATGTGTTTGCTGGCAATCTGTATATCTCCTTTGGGGAAATGTCTACTTAGGTCTTCTGCCCATTTTTGGATTGGGTTGTTTGTTTTTTTGATTTTGAGCTGCATGAGCTGCTTATATATTTTGTAGATTAATCCTTTGTCAGTTGCTTCGTTTGCAAATATTTTCTCCCATTCTGAGGATTGTCTTTTCGTCTTGTTTATGGTTTCCTTTGCTGTGCAAAAGTTTTTAAGTTTCATTAAGTCCCATTTGTTTATTTTTGTCTTTATTTCCACTTCTCTAAGAGGTGGGTCAAAAAGGATCTTGCTGTGATTTATGTCATAGAGTGTTCTGCCTAGATTTTCCTCTAAGAGTTTTATAGTGCCTGCCCTTACATTTAGGTATTTAATCAATTTTGAGTTTATTTTTGTGTATGGTGTTAGGGAGTGTTCTAATTTCATTCGTTTACATGTAGCTGTCCAGTTTTCCCAGCACCACTTATTGAAAGGCTGTGTTTTCTCCATTGTATATTCTTGCCTCCTTTATCAAAGATAAAGTGACTATGTATGCGTGGGTTTATCTCTGGGCTTTCTATCCTGTCCCATTGATCTATATTTCTGTTTTTGTGCCAGTACCATACTGTCTTGATAACTGTAGCTTTGTAGTATAGTCTGAACTCCAGAAGCCTGATTCCTCCAGCTCTGTTTTTCTTTCTCAAGGTTGCTTTGGCCTGTTGCAATGGTAAATGGGAGTGTTTCCTTAATTTCTCTTTCAGATTTTTCATCATTAGTGTATAGGAATGCAAGAGATTTCTGTGCATTAATTTTGTATCCTGCTACTTTACCAAATTCATTGATTAGCTCTAGTAGTTTTCTGGTAGCATCTTAAGGATTCTCTATATATAGTATCACATCATCTGCAGACAGTGATAGTTTTACTTCTCCTTTTCTTATTTGGATTCCATTTATTTATTTTTCATCTCTGATTGCTGTGGCTAAAACTTCCAAAACTATGTTGAATAATAGTGGTGAGAGTGGGCAACCTTGTCTGGCTCCTGATCTTATTGGAAATGGTTTCAGTTTTTCACCATTGAGAATGATGTTGGCTGTGGGTTTGTCATTTATGACCTTTATTATGATGAGGTAAGTTCCCTTTCTGCCTACTTTCTGGAGAGTTTCATAAATGGGTGTTGAATTTTGTCAGAAATTTTTCTGCATCTATTATGATGATCATATGGTTTTTAGCCTTCAATTTGTTAATATGGTGTATCACATTTGTGTATATTGAAGAATCCTTGCAGTCCTGGGATAAATCCCACTTGATCATGGTGTATGATCCTTCTAATGTGCTGTTGGATTCTTTTTGCTAGCATTTTGTGGAGGACTTTTGCATCTATGTTCATCAGTGATATTGGGCTGTAGTTTCCTTTCTTTGTGACATCTTTGTCTGGTTTTGGTATCAGGGTGATGGTGACCTCATAGAATGAGTTTGGGGGTGTTCCTCCCTCTGCTGTATTTTGGAAGAGTTTGAGAATGATAGGTTTTAGCTCTTCTCTAAATGTTTGATAGAATTCACCTGTGAAGCCATCTGGTCCTGGCTTTTGTTTGTTGGAAGATTTTTAATCAGAGTTTCAATTTCATTACTTGGGATTGATCTGTTTATATTTTCTATTTTTTCCTGGTTCAGTCTCGGAAGGTTGTGCTTTTCTAAAAATGTGTCCATTTTCTCCAGGTTGTCCATTTTATTGGCATATAGTTGCTTGTAGTAATCTCTCATGATCCCTTTGTATTTCTGCAGTGTCAGTTGTTACTTCTCCTTTTTCATTTCTAGTTCTGTTGATTTGAGTCTTCTCCCTTTTTTTCTTAATGAGTCTGGCTAATGGTTTATCAATTTTATCTTCTCAAAGAACGAGCTTTTAGTTTTATTGATCTTTGCTATCATTTCCTTCATTTCTTTCTGATCGGATCTTTATGATTTGTTACCCTTTGCTAACTTTGGGGGGGTTTTGTTCTTCTTTCTCTAATTGCTTTAGGTGTAAGTTTAGGTTGTTTATTTGAGATTTATCTTGTTTTTTGAGGTAGAATTGTATTGCTACAAACTTCCCTCTTAGAACTGCTTTTGCTGCATCCCATAGGTTTTGGGCCATTGTGTTTTCATTGTCATTTGTTTCTAGGTATTTTTTGAGTTCCTCTTTGATTTCCTCAGTTATCTCTTGGTTATTTAGTAGTATATTGTTTAGCCTCCATGTGTTTTTATTTTTTACAGTTTTTTTCCCTGTAATTGATATCTAGTCTCATAGCGTTGTAGTCGGAAAAGATACTTGATACAATTTCAATTTTCTTAAATTTACCAAGGCTTGATTTGTGACCCAAGATATGATCTATTCTGTAGAATGTTCCATGAGCACTTGAGAAGAAAGTGTATTCTGTTGGTTTTGGATGGAATGTCCTATAAATGTCAATTAACCACCTTGTTTAATGTATCATTTAAAGCTTGTGTTTCCTTATTTATTTTCATTTTTGTTGATCTGTCCATTGGTGAAAGTGGGGTGTTAAAGTCCCCTACTATGATTGTGTCACTGTCAATTTCCCCTTTTATGGCTATTAGCATTTGCCTTATGTATTGAGGTGCTCCTATGTTGGGTGAATAAATATTTACAATTGTTATATCTTCTTTTTAGATTGATTTCTTGATCGTTGTGTAGCGTCCTCCTTTGTCTCTTGTAATAGTCTTTATTTTAAAGTCTATTTTATCTGATGTAAGAATTGCTACTCCAGCTTTCTTTCGATTTCCATTTTCATGGAATATCTTTTTCCATCCCCTCACTTTCAGTTTGTATGTGTCCCTAGGTCTGAAGTGGATCTCTTGTAGACAGCATATGTATGGGTCTTGTTTTTGTATCCATTCAGCCAGTGTATGTCTTTTGGTTGGAGCATTTAATCCATTTACATTTAAGGTAGTTATTGATATGTATGTTCCTATTACCATTTTCTTAATTGTTTTGCGTTAGTTATTGTAGGTCTTTTCCTTCTCTTGTGTTTCCTGCCTAGAGAAGTTCCTTTAGCATTTGTTGTAATGCTGGTTTGGTGATGCTGAATTCTCTTTGCTTTCGCTTGTCTGTAAAGGTTTTAGTTTCTCTGTTGAACCTGAATGAGATCCTTGCTGGGTAATCTTGTTTGTAGGTTTTTGTTTTCATCACTTTAAATATGTCCTGCCACTCCCTTCTGGCTTGCAGAGTTTCTGCTGAAAGTTCAGCTGTTAACCTTATGGGAATTCCCTTGTATGGTATTTGTTGCTTTTCCCTTGCTGCTTTTAACATTTTTCTTTGTATTTAATTTTTGATAGTTTGATTAATATGTGTCTTGGCATGTTTCTCCTTGGATTTATCCTGTATGGGACTCTCTGTGCTTCATGGACTTGATTGACTCCTCCTTTCCCATAGGGAAGTTTTCAACTATAATCTCTTCTAATATTTTCTTAGTCCCTTTCTTTTTCTCTTCTTCTTATGGGACCCCTATAATTTGAATGTTGGTGCATTTAATGTTGTCCCAGAGGTCTCTGAGACTGTCCTCAGTTCTTTTCATTCTTTTTTCTTTATTCTGCTCTGTGGTAGTTATTTCCACTATTTTATCTTCCAGGTCACTTATCTATTCTTCTGCCTCAGTTATTCTGCTATTGATTCCTTCTAGAGAATTTTTAATTCCATTTATTGTGTTGTTCATCATTGTTTGTTTGCTCTTTAGTTCTTCTAGGTCCTTGTTGAAGGTTTCTTGTATTTTCTCCATTTGATTTCCAAGATTTTGGATCATCTTTACTATCATTACTCTGAATTCCTTTTCAGGTCGACTGCCTATTTCCTCTTCATTTGTTTAATCTGGTGAGCTTTTACCTTGCTCCTTCATCTGCTGTGTGTTTCTCTGTCTTCTCATTTTGCTTAACTTACTGTGTTTGGGGTCTCCTTTTCGCAGGCTGCAGGTTCATAGTTCCCGTTGTTTTTGGTGTCTGCCCCCAGTGGCTAAGGTTGGTTCAGTGGATTGTGTAGGCTTCCTGGTAGAGGGGACTGGTGCCTGTGTTCCTGGTAGGGGGGACTGGTGCCTGTGTTCTGGTGGATGAGGCTGGATCTTGTCTTTCTGGTGGGCAGTACTGCATCCGGTGGTGTGTTTTGGGGTGTCTGTGAACTTAGTATGATTTTAGGCAGCCTCTCTGCTAATGCGTGGGTTTGTGTTCCTGTCTTGCTAGTTGTTTTGCATTGGGTGTCCAGCCTTGGAGCTTGCTGGTCGTTGAGTGGAACTGGGTCTTAGCATTGAGATGGAGATCTCTGGGAGAGCTCCCGCCGATTGATATTATGTGGGGCCGGGAGGTCTCTGGTGGTCCAATGTCCTGAACTTGGCTGTCCCACCTCAGAGGCTCAGGCCTGACACTTGGCTGCAGCACCAAGACCCTGTCAGCCACACGGCCAGGTACGTGTGGAGTTTCTTGCCTTTTGGTAAGTCTGAGGTCTTCTGCCAGCATTCCGTAGGTGTTTTGTAGTAGTTGTTCCACATGTAGATGTATTTTGGTGTATTTCTGGGGAGGAAGATGATCTCCACGTCTTACTCCTCTGCCATCTTGAAGGTCCCCCACACTTGTCTTTATATTATTGAATTGTAAGACTTCTTTATATATTCTAGGTGCAGATCCCTTGTCAGGCAAGTGATTTGCAAGTATTTTCTCCCATTCTGTGGGTTATCTTTTCACTTCCTTGATTGCACCATTTGAAGCAACAAAGTGTTTAATTTTGATAAAATAAAATTTATCTATTCTTATATTTGTTGTTTATTCCTTTGGAATTGTATATAAGAAATCATTGTCTACTTCAAGGCCATGAAAATTTACTTATGTCTTCTTCTATAATTTTAGTTCTCACTTTTGGGGCTGTAACCCATTTTGAGTTAATTTTTGTCTATAGTGTGAGGTAATGGTCCAACGTCATTTTTTTGCATGTGGATATCTAGTTGTCCAGGTACCATTTCTTGAAAAAACTAGTGTTTTCCCCTTGAATTGTCTTGGCATCTGTGATGAAAATCAATGGACAATAATTGTGGAGGTTTATTTCTGTACTTTCAGTTCTATTCCACTGATCTATATGTCTGTCCTTGTGCCAGTACCACACTGTGTTAATTACTGTAACTCTGTAGTAAATTTGGAAATGGATAAACGTGAGTGCTACAACTTTGTTCTTCTTTTTCAAGATCACTTTGACCATTCTCGGTGACTGGCCCTGCATTTCCATATGAAGTTTAGAATGCATTTGTTTATATCTACAAAAACAAAAAACAAGACCAAACAAAAAACCACAAGGGCATCTGAGATCTTAAGTAGGATTGTAATGAATCTGAAGATCAATTTTGGGAGTATGCCATCTTAACATCTTAACAGCATTAAGTCTTCCAGTTGATGAACCTGGGATGCCTTTCCATCTATTTAGATCTATACCCCTTTTGTTAAATTTTTTCCTAAGTATTTTATAGTTGTTGATGCTATTGTAAATGGAATTATTTTCATTTTTTAAAAATATTTATTTATATTTTGGAAGTGTGGAATCTTAACCAGTGGACAACCAGGGAAGTCCCTGTCTGGTTGTTTTTAAAATTATTTCATTTATTTTATTTTATTTTATTTATTTATTTGCACCAGTCTTAGTTGCAGCAGGTGGGCTTCTTAATAGTGGCTCGCTGGCTCCTTTATTTGCAGCATGCAGCATGCGAACTCTTAGTTGCGGCATGCATGTGGGATCTAGTTCCCTGACCAGGGATCAAACCCGGTCCCCCTGCATTGGGAGCATGGAGTCTTAACCACTACACCACCAGGGAAGTCCCCTGGAATTATTTTCTTAATTTTATTTTTTGGATTGATCATTGTTACTGTATAGAAATACAATTTAATGTAGACATACAATTTGTATATTGATGTTTTGCCTGCAATATCACTTATTAGTTCTAATAGTATTTTTGTGGATTCCTTGGGTTTTCTATATACAAGATTATAACATCTGCAAATAGAGATAGTTTTACTTCTTCCTTCCAAACTGGATACCTTTTATTTCCTTTTATCGCCTAATTGCTCTTGCTTAAACCTTCATGTTGAACAGAAGTGGTGAGAATAGACATCCTTGTCTTGTTCCTGATCTTAGAGAGAGTTTTCAGTTTTTGCCATTAAGTATAATGTTAGCTATGAGTGTTACATAGATGTCTTTTTTCAGGTTGAGGAAGGTCCCTTCTATTCCTAGCATGTTGAATGTTTTTTTCATGGAATGTATTGGATTTTGTCAAATGCTTTTTCAGCATATATTGAGATGATCATGTAGCTTATGTACTTTATTCTATTATTGTAGTCCATGAAATTAATTTGTTTTCATGTGTTAAATCAGGCTTGCATTCCTGGGATAGATCCCACTTGGTAATGATCCCTTTTAAATTATTGGATTTGGTTTGCTAATATTTTATTGATGATTTTTGCTTTTATATTTATAAGATATATTGATCTACCATTTTCTTTCTTTCTTTTTTTCTTTCTTTCTTTCTTTCTTTCTTTCTTTCTTTCTTTCTTTCTTTCTTTCTTTCTTTCTTTCTGTCTTTCTTTCTTTCTGTCTTTCTTTCATTCTCTTTCTCTTTTTGTATTGTCTTTGGTTTCCTTATCAATGAAATACTGACCCTCATAGAATGAGTTGAAAGTGTTCCTTTCTCATCTACTTTTGGAAAGAGTGTATGAATTATTCATGTTAAGAATTCTTTAAGCCTTTGGTGTAATTTGTCATTGAAGCCAATTTAGGCTAGGGTTTTCCTTTGTAAGTAGTTGCTGGGTTTTTTTTGTTGTATTGTATTGTGGGTTTTTTGTTTGTTTTGTTTTTGAACTGATTCAATCTCTTGTTATAGGTCTATTCAGATTTTCTAATTCTTCATGAGTTAGTTTTGGTAGTTTGTGTCTTTCTGGGAATTTGTGCATCTCATTTAGATTATCTAACTTTTTGGCATACAATTGTATTCCCTTATAATCCTTTATATTTCTGTAAGGTTGGCAATGATGTTCCCTCTTTCATTTCATTTTCATTTTATTAATTGGAGTCTTCTCTCTTTTTCCCCCCTTGGTAAATTTAATGCAAGATTTGCTAATTTCGTTAATCTTTTCAAAAAACCAATTTTCAGTTTTGTTTATTTTCTCTAATACTTTTCTATTTTCTATTTCATTATTTTCCACTCTATCTTTATTATTTCTTTCCTTCTGTTTCCTTTGGGTTTAGTTTTCTCTTCTTTTTCTAGTTTCTAAGGTGAAAAGATAGGGTGTTGATTTGAGATCTTTTTTACATGTGTAAGTTTCCCTCTAAACACTACTGTAGCTGCATCCTTAAGTTTTGGTATGTTATGTTTTCATTTTGATTCACCTCAAAGTATTTCTAAATTCCTCTGTAACTTCTTTGACCCAGTGGTAATTTGGGAGTTTGTTGTTTAATTTCCACATATTTAAGAATTTCCCAAATTTCTTTCTGTTATTGCTTTCTAATTTCATTCTATTGTGGCTAGAGAATATACTTAGTATAATTTCAGTCCTTCTAAATTTATTGTGGCCTTGCCTTATGGTCTAGCATATGGTTAGCCTGGAGAATATTCCATGTGCACTTGAGAAAAATATGTGTTATGTGCTTGTTGGATGGCATGCTCTATAGAAATCTGTTAATTTTTTCAAGTCATTTTCACCAGCACATGGTATTGCCTGACTTTAGAGTTTTTGCCAGTCTGATGATGTAGAGTAGCATCTCAGTGATGCTCTATCTGGTTCTTCTCTGATTGCTGGTTAGGTTGAACTTTATCTCGTCATATTGTTATTAGCCACTCAGGATTCCTCTTCTCTGACATATGTATATCTATTGTCCTTTTTTTCTATCTTTTTATTGCTGACTTGCACTAATTCCATTAAATTCAAGCAAGAGCCTATTTAAATTTAACCAAAAAAAAAAAGAAAAAGAAAAAGCACGTATGAAATGATACCATTGTGCAAAATTATTTTTCTCCCATTGCCTAACTGTCTCTCCTTCTGGTTGTCAATGTGCATAAAGAGATAACCAGAATGATATTCCCCAAGTGTTGGCCATGGTTATTCTGGATAATGGAATTTGGGAAACTTTGTTTATGTTTTATTTGTTATTGTTTTTGATTTTATTCTCTTAATTTTTTATGTTCCTTGAGTTTTTATTATATTTTTTGTCTTTTTCAATGACCTTACTGAGATATAATTTATATACTGTAAAGTTCACTCATTTCCAGTCTATACTTCACTGTATTTTAGTATATTGACAGAACTGTAAACTATCACAACAATCTAATTTTAAAACATTTCCATCGCCTTAAAAAGAAATCTTAAGCCCATTTATAGTCACTGCCAATTTCCCCTTCCTACCCTATGAAAACACTAATCTACTTTCTGTCTCTAAATATTTTCCTTTTTTGGACTTTTTGTGAAAATGAAATCATATAATATGTGGTATTTTGTGTCTGTCTTCTTTCACTGAACATGTTTTTGAGGTTCACCTATGTTGTAGCATGTACTGGTACGTTGGTCCTTTTTATTGCAAAATAGTATTTCATTGTATGGATATATACTGTACTATTTATCCATTCACAAGGTTTTTCAATTAATTTTTCAGCTTAAATGAAGTATAATTGACAAATGAAATAGTATATATTTAAAGTGTACAATATGATGATTTGACATATATATAGTTTGTGAAATGATTATCACACTCAGGTTAATTAATATATTCGTCACCTCACCTTTTTAAAAAAAATTCATTCATCAGTTGATGGAAATTGGGTTGTTTCCATTTTTTGAGTATTGTAAATAATATTGCTATGTGTATCTCTGTAAACATGTTTTTGTGTGGATAGATATTTTTACTTCTCTTGGATAAATACCTAGGAGTTAAATTGCTGGGTCATATGATAAGTCTATATTTAACATTTTTTTGTTGTTTTTAAAGAGGCATTGGGGCAGCACATAGTTTTTTGGTTTTTTTTTTTTGGCTGGGTTGGGTCTTTGTTGCTGTGCACAGGCTTTCTCTAGTTGCTGAGAGCTGGGGCTACTTTTCATTGTGGTGCATGTGCCTCTCATTGCAGTGGCTTCTCTTGTGTGGAGCACAGGCTCTAGGTGTGCAGGCTTCAGTAGTTGTGGCACACGGGCTTATTTGCTCCATGGCATGTGGTATCTTCCTGGACCAGGGATCGAACTGTGTCCCCTGAATTGGCAGGCAGATTCTTAACCACTGCACCACCAGGGAAGTCCTATATTTAACTTTTTAAGAAACTGTCAAAATGTTTTCCCAAAGTAAGTGCACCATTTTACATTTCCACCAGCAAGTTATAAATGTTTTGATTTCTCCACATTCTCGTCAACACTTGTGATTGTCCATCATTTTTATTGTAGCTATTCCAGTGGTTGTGAAGTGGTATTTCATTATGATTTTGATTTGCATTTCTTAATGACTAATGATATTGAGTCATCTCCTGTGCTTAATGACCACTTGTAAATCTTTTTTTCAATATGTATTATCTTTATAACAAACAAAACTATCATTTAAAAAGACTTGGTGTCTAGCATTGGACATGATCATCCAGACGACGTCTGACCAGCATAGAATACAGTAAGTGTGGATGCCTATGACTTACGAGCTGCACTTCTACTAATGCAGGCAAATATTGAGCAACTTTTGTAGAAGGCACATCATATTATAGCCTCAAATTAAGCCTGCACTTAACTAAATCCCCCAGATCCTGTTCTCACTGATTATCGTGGAGCTGGGTTTCTCCCATTCTCTATTTGAGTAATTGATTTTATTGAACTTAAATGCTGGAGCTGACATTTATCCCTGTTGAATTTTATCTTGTCAGTGTAGACCTAATGTTGCCACCTGTGAAAACATTTTATATTGTCTGTCAGATGACAGACTTTACTTACCTGGCAACCTCATTTTTTATGTCAAAATATCTAAAAATGGGGGATCTTAAAAAATCATTACATTTTTGTCTTTTCAGAATCAAAATGAATTCATACCTTCCATAAGCAATATGAATACTCAATTCCAGTGCATGAAATTTGTTAAAAAATATAAGTACCTCAAAAATAAAACTAATATAGATTAATAAAAATCTACATTTTTATTTTTTATCAATACAGGAACATATCTCTAATATATGAAAAGTTGTTAAAAGTAAGCACTGACATTCAACTTTGCTTCATAGTAGTAGCCACTTTTAATGAATTTATGTTTTTTTAAAATATTTTATTTATTTATTTATTTGCTGCGTTGGGTCTTCGTTGTGGCGTGTGGGCTTCTCTCTAGTTGTGGTGTGCAGGTTTTCTCTCTCTAGTTGTGCACGGGCTCCAGGGCGTGTGGGCTCTGTAGTTGTGGTGCACGGGTTCCAGAGTGCATGGGCTTTCTTGTTGAGGCACGCAAGCTCAGTAGTTGTGGCACGCGGGCTTAGTTGCCCCGCGGCATGTGGGATCTTAGTTCCACGATTGGGACCGAACTCGCGTCCCCTGCATTGGGAAGTGGTTTCTTTACCACTGGACCACCAGGGAAGTCCCTGAATTTATGTTTTTTAAAATGAGATTGATGAGAAGAGAAAGATATACAATGTCACTGAAGTGCAAACATTTCATATATAGGGTATTCTATTATATTTTGAGTCTTTCTGATTTCATTTTTAGTGGGAATTTTTTTTCTGGAAATGCTGGAAGTAATTTGTTGCCACTTTATGCACTAATTGCTTTACCCCTAACCCACTCACATCCCACGTCTTTCTTGAAAAGTCTTTTGGTTCTTCCTAAACCACTCTGATCTCCCTTCTCTGCAGTTCCTATGCAGAACAGAATTCCTCATTCTCCTCAGTCCAAAGCATATCCTTCATGGTTTATCTTTGTTTTATTTTCTCCCTTTCACTATCTTCTTCAATTTCCACTTCCTTCCCTTCTCTAGCACCCCCTCTGGTGCATTTAATGTATGTCCTTCCAGTCTGACTCGTATATGTTTGTTTAGATAAATGTGTATCCATAAAAATCTGTTTATATGTCTATGTTTTAAAATTACATAAATAATATTGTGCTACAAATCTTATTTTAGTTCTTACTTTAATTCTCCAACATGTTTTTGAGAGATATCCATGTGTTACATGTAAATCTAGTATAGCACTTCTGCCTGTTGCATACTATTCTATCAAATGCACATACAAAGTGTACTTACCTGTATTCTTCATGATGGACCCTCAGGTTGCCTTCAAAACACTTCCATGAACATCCATGTAAATTGACTGTACTTGTGGTGGTCTCTATGCTGGTCAGAGAAACTGTCCGTAGAGAGAAAGTTGCAGTTTCTCCTTATGGACTGTTTCTCTGAGGTATGTACCCAGGAGGGAGATTGCTGAGTCATAGGATCATGCCTACATAACTTCAATAACAATTGCCAGATTGTTCCTTACAAGAGCTGCAGTGGTTGACCTTCCCACACCAGTGGTGCAAAGGTTTGTTTCAAGTCATTCTCACCAGCACTTGGTATTGTCAGACTTTAGAGTTTTTGCCAGTCTGATGATGTGAAGTAACATCTCAGTGATGCTCAGTCTGGTTCTTCTCTGATTGCTGGTCAGGTTGAATATTTATCTCCTTGTATGGTTATTAGCCACTCAGGATTCCTCTTCTGTGACATGCCTTTTCATATCCATTGTCCTTTTTTTCTACCTTTTGTTTGCTGACTTGCCCTAATTCCCTGTACATGCTGGCCGTTAATACCTTAAAGATTTTAGGTATTGCAAATATCTTCTACGCTGTCACCAGCCACCTGTCACTGTTAACTTTGTCTATGATGTCCTTCATTGAACTCAAATCTTTCATTTTTTATTATTGTCATATTCATCAGTTTATTTCTTGTCACCTCAAACTTATGAGGTTTTATTTAGCAATGTCTCTACCATCCAAGGGCTAACAGATATTCCCCAATATTTTCTTCTATTAGCTTTATAGTTTTACTTTCACATTTTGAGGGCTTTTTAAAATGGGTCAAGTTAGGGATTCAAGTTTATTTTTCTCCATATAGTAAGATCATTTTCTCCCAAATTTTCTAAATAGTCTATGCTTTTACCACACACTTGTCTTTATCATATATTTCTCATAGATGCATAGTTTCATTCTGAGACTCTTTATTCTTTCCATTGATCTGTTTTCTTGTTCTGCACCTAAATCTTATAACTTTACTTACTATGTCTTTCTCAAATGTCTCATTTTCAAGTAGAATTTTTCCTTCCCTTTGTCCTTCTTTTTCAAAGTTGCTTAGTTACTCAAAATCCTTACTCTTCAATATAAAATTTAAAATCAGTTTATCATAGTCCCAGAAATTCCTGCTGTGATTTTGATTGGACTTACAGTATATGTAAATTATATTATATATTGATAGATATAATTTTATAAATTAATATTATATTTTCTATTTATACTCCTGTGGTCTCTTCAAGGTTGTATTTGAGGAGAGGCAGCCAATAGCTGAGGGTATATTTAATATATTCAAATACACATTCAATGTCTCTAACCTAATGTTTCATTGGTGGCTAGTGGCCCCAATGAGATCATAATCTTCATTAAGATGGGTACCTGCCCATTGCATTTCACATTACTTTCCTCAAGATCTAGCTCAGTGCTGTGTATATATGCACATAGACAGAAGGAGACAGCTTCAGCCTCAGGGGCACACGGTGGACTTGGAATCCGAAGGCTTGAGTGTAATCCTTCCTCTATGTCTGACTTTGAAGTAGTCCCTAATCCCTCTGAGTTTCTCCTTCCCCATTCCTAGCACAGGACTAATGAAGTTATTACAAAAATTCAAAGAAGAAATAGATGTATCTTGCACAGAATTTGGCATGTAGAGGCAATACCTGCTATTTGAATCTAAAGGCAAAAAATACTTAAATCAGCTGTAGCCAAAAGGAGAGCAATGACAGGAAAGAATTATGAACTCCAAAAACTGTTCCCAACAATTAAAAATTCCTACCACATTTACAAATACCAGCCAAGGACATCAAAGACAATTTATAATTGTGTCTCCAGAAACTAAATGCTTTCATCAGAGGTTTTTAAAATTTGTGGCTAAAAGGAGAAGCTTCCATCTGTTGAAGACCACCACTGGCCCTGGGCTTTCTAAAGAAGTCCAGAAAACACTCTGAAAATCTAGTCTTTTAGGTGTAGAAGGAAGCTGCTGTGGGTGATGAGATACTCTTCTGCAAAGAGATAGTTTGAGCAGAATCCCAAATACCTAGAGTTATCTGTATTCAAATGCAGATGTTGCAGGTGTTTAAAGCATAGTTGAAACAAATAGGAATCCCTCTTTTTGCTTTGTTATTGTTCATCTTTTCCACTAGGCTAGAAACTCCACAAGAGCAGGGACCTGGTCTGTCTTGTTAGTGTGCTTAGACTGGTGCCATGCAGAGTGGACTCTCAATGAATGCTTTTTGAATGAATGAAGGGAGCCCAGATCTATCAGAAATGGAGCGATAGCTCCTTCTTGTTTCCTCACATCACACATGGGCATCAGCTGACCTTTGTGGCAGGAAGTGGAGTTGCTGGATGGAACTTGCTATAATAAGCAACTACTCAGTTAAGTGCTATCTCAAGAAGCACTTTGAATTGATCTGCCTGGAATTCTAGCATTAAGAAGGATGAACACACATTGGCCCTGACTTGACTTAACCCCTTGGTTCCTGGGAATCCAAACATTCCTGAGTTTATCTTTCAGATAAACTAAGTAATCTGAGATGTAGAGCCTATGGCAATGGTCTTGAATGAATGAGTAATGCAACAAGTTACAAAGTTCTTAAAAGAAAGTTTGAGGATATGTCCTTATTCTCTTGGGCTTCTCCAGCCTCTATTCATTGCATATGGTGGGGGGTGGGGGTGGGGGAGGAAGGATTTATATAAAGCAATAATCAGTTATTCTTTTTTCCCTTTGTTCCTACCCCTCTCATTTTATTTTTTGAGAGAAAGAATGAAGAGCATAGGACTGGAAAGGTGGCAGATTTCTAATGAAATCACAATTTTTTTCTAAAAGAAAATGATAACACTACAACCATAAGGCAAACCAGTAGGGGGTATTAAAGATAAAATTACCACTCAGAAGTCAATGGAAATGTAGTTATAGGCAATTATTGCATGTTCTCTGTGTCCTTTGTAAGTGAATTGACCTTTAAAAATAAAATTGCTCTTGATTGTGTTTTATAAATCTCATTTTCTGTGCTTCTGAGATTGTTTCCAACTGTTATCTGTATATTTTTTAAATCTCCAAATATACTGTTATAAATAATAGTAACCAAAATTTCTTGGATTATTAACCCTCTCTTATATTTTTAAAATATTCATGTTGTATATCTCACCATGAATAAGCAAATCATGCTATTGCCATAAAATGGAATATTAGGCAGCCATTAAATAGTACTTTTAAAGAAAATTTTAAGATTATGGTAATGTTCATTATATAATCTTATGTTAAAAAACAGGATAGAAAACTGCATATAGAGAATGTTCTTCATTTGTGTTTTGTTTAAAATAGTGATTGTGGGATTGTGAGTGTGATTATGGGTGAGTTTTATTTTCTTAATTATATAAATATTTCTCTGTAATTTCCATATTCTGTTCAATAAATGTCACTCATAATCAGAAAAAAAATTATTAAAATGCTCAGATATCTTTTCAATAGAATTTAATTTGTCTTTAAAGTATCTTTAGAGGTAGGTAGGGAATAGATACAATTTTTCTATTTTAAAGTGGATATACTGAGATGTCATGAAGTACTCTGCTTCAAATCACATAATTCATGACAGAGAACTGGAATCTAAAAGAGAAGCCAGGACTTCCCTGGTGGCGCAGTGTTTAAGAATCCGCCTGCCAATGCAGGGGACACAGGATTGATCCCTTGTCTGGGAGGATTCCACATGCCGCAGAGCAGCTAAGCCCGTGCGCCACAACTACTGAAGCCCATGCGCTCTAGGGCCCATGTTCTGCAACTACTGAGCCCACGTGCTGCAACTACTGAAGCCTGCACGCCTAGAGCCCGAGCTCCAAAACAAGAGAAGCCACCGCAAATGAGAAGCACACTCACTGCAGCGAAGAGTAGCCCCTGCTCGCTGCAGCTAGAGAAAGCCTGCACGCAGCAACAAAGACCCAACGCAGCCAAAAAAAATTTTTTTAATTAAAAAAAATAACAGAGAAGCCAATCTCTTGGGTTTGTATGAGCTCCAGGGCTGGTCTCTCCTTGGAGCCTCTTGGTGGCTGGCTCTCGGGGACTGCCTTCCTCTCTGCACTGACAGCACCTGGAGGAGACCCCAAGGCTGAGCAGAGGCTCCCCTTCCCTGGGTCAGCCCTCTCCAGCCTTTTGCCAAGGGAAGGGAAGAATCCTGAAATGTATCTCTGGATTACCACAATTTCCATATAACTGGATCTACCTGGTTGAGATCATTTCAGATATAAATGCTATCATCAGCAAAGGCCAACATTCCATGTTTTAAATTACTGGAAGCCTAACTTTAGAATCATTGTGCTATTCTCACCTTGAACACCTCTTAAGAACAGGGACTGTGTGTATTCTTTTCCAGAGTCTCCTAGGCAAATTCCTCATACAGTGATATTACACTTGCCGTGGAATCTTTCTAAATACTCATTAACTCATTGACCATCAGCCTTGGAACATTGTACCTTGAGGGCACCAGATCACATTCAGATTTGGTGGACAGTAGGTGCAATGTCTTATTACCATGTGCGATGACTCATTCATCAGTGTGGGATCTCTAAATTTCCACTTGGAGAAGCAATAAATCTTATGATTTGCTTTCAGGTGGCTCTTTTTTTTCTGAAGGGCCAAATGACAGCTCTTTCTTTCCTTTGGTTATGGATCTTGATAAACAAACAAAAAATAATGATTACCTGGGCTCACCTATAAAGATTTGGCTTCAACTGTGTGCCAGCGGGGCCCAGGCACTGGTTTGTTTGTTTGTTTTTTAAATCTTCCTTGATAATTCTAATGCTCATCCAGGGTTGAGAACTACTAATTTAAACTCTGAATCTTTGCCTCTATGATATATTTAGTATCTCTGATTTATCTGATGCCAAGTCTTTGGTCAAGAATGCAACATCCAATTAGAACACAGATTCCATGGGTAAGATCAGATTTAGGACTTTCCATGTGGTTTCCAGAAATGTACTGCAGCAACAACCAAGTAATTTTGGATATTTTATATTTGTCTAACACCCCAGTACCTTCAAAAGAAGCACCTAGGAGAGGCGTGTTTTCTTAAATCTATAGCTCAGTTTAGGGAGAATGACTTCTTTGCAATAGTGAGTCTTCCAATCCATGAACATTATTTATTCCTGTATTTATTTAGGTCTTGTATCAGTCAGGGTCCAGTGAATTGCTGAAAACCAGACCAGTACTTTGAACGGAAAAATTTTAATATAAAAAATCTTTTACAGCTAGTAAAAAGGTGAATAACTATTCAAAAGGGTAGAAGATGCCTCTAAGGGGTACAGAAGGAGCCACTGCAGAGAGCAGCTGTGACCTCTGGGGCAGGGGGATAGCGAATGTGAAGATACTTGGAAACTTAAAAGGACCACCTTAAAAGGGGCTGAGATTCAGACTTCTTTGGAGGTGTGGCTGCCATAGAAACATGCAGTCCACCAGTGATGGAAAAACAGGAGGGTGTGAGCTACAGCTGAGTTGTAGGAATAGCCTGCCACTGAGTGGAGGGGAAAGTTGCTAGAGGCATGGGCTGAACAGCTGGTCTCAGGACTTCTGTTATGATGGTAGAAGTGGTGGTAATGGGCAACAGTCACTCATTCCCAACCTTAGGGTGAAAATGTTCAACATTTCACCAGATCTGTTTTCTTGATGTTTTTAGAGACTGTGGGCAACATCCAGGCAAAATCACAATATGGTTCTACCACAAAAAGGCAACTTTTTATTATCAGTGGGGTATGATTTATGGTAAGAAGGGCAGCTTTAAATACGAAAATAAGGTTACCAAAGAAATCTCTTGATCCCTGCATTGAAAAAGGTAGGAATTTTGCTGCTATACCAGGAACTTTTGCCCCCAGGGCATTGGGGCTTATAGGTCCCACCAGCCCCCCTGCAAAAGGATCTAGAATCAGTACTTCACCGTCCACCACCACTATTCCAAAGTGTGGGGATCTGATTTTCTGTACATTAAGCATGATCCAGATGCAGGTAGATGGAGTTCTTCTGATTAGGATTTTCAGAGGAGTCAGGAGGAGAGGCTGCTCTGTGGAAAGGCAGGGCTGTGGGTAGCTGGATGTTGTAGCAGCAGAGAGAGAAACAAGAGTGGGCGAAGGAACAAGGAGATCTGAGACACTGTCCATTTGGCAAGAAACAGGAGAGTAAAGAGACAATAATGCCTCAGAGGCTATAAAATATTAGTGATTCTAGATCAATATCAAAAGAGCCCTATCAGACAGAAACTAGTTTTGAAGACGAAATTGGAGCTTAACTGCTTCAGGACAGGATATGGTGGATGAAATAATCTTACGGCACCTTTTCAAATTTAGGCAAGTGCCCCTTTATTGGATTAAGAAAAGAGATCTGAGCCAGGCCAAGGGAGCAGAAGGGAGCCTGCTGGGAGTTGGACCAGGCTACTAGAGGCTGCTCTGGCTGCCTCGGACTCCCCACTCGGCCTCCACTATCTGCCCAAGCCTTACCCCAGCTCCACTCCCAGGCCCTTGCCCCCATGCTACTGCCCTCCATGTCCTCTTCAGCATGCTCCTCCATCAGCTGGCAGAAGGAAGAGAAAAGATGGCCATGGAGTGGAGCTGGTCACCCAGCAGCTCGAGGAAACCCCATACAGGTGTGATGCAGAGTCCAGGAAACTGTCATTGGACAGAGAGCAGGCTTCCCAGG
The DNA here is from genome assembly GCF_002837175.3 of Physeter macrocephalus. Lineage (NCBI taxonomy): Eukaryota > Metazoa > Chordata > Mammalia > Artiodactyla > Physeteridae > Physeter > Physeter macrocephalus. Next base: position 81,257,153 of record NC_041217.1, on the reverse strand, counting down.
AAAGGAGTTAGAGGAGTCTCATCCTGAGCCTGGGACCCCTGCAAGAGATTTTAATTTAATTTTACCTTGACACCATTCAAGGCTTCCTTGAATTCTCTCAAATTCAAAACAATAGTGTGTGTATTTGTCTGTCTGTGTGTGTGTGTGTGTGTGTGTATGTGTGTGTGCATTCAGACATAGCTCCATTGAGACATGAGTGAAAAGAGGTCGAGCGAGATTTTTTAAATGAACCTATATGAGTACCCGGAGCATCATGGAAAATTCTATTTTCAAAAAGCTGATCCTTTAAATTGCATGTTTTGGATAACCCTCAGTTCTTGGTTTGGAAGCAAAACATCTCTGTCCTTAAGTAGATGTTTCCGAGTTGTCCTAAAGCTAAGGAAACAGCATGGTGTAGTGGAAAGAGAAGGGGCTGGGGTCTCGATTTGACATTAAGCAGGTGGTTTGTGACCCTGGGAAAAGCACATGCAGCCTCACAGACTCAATTCCTCTGTAAAAGAGGAGAGCAGACCAGGTTATCCGTGGTGTAGAATTCTCATTTCATAAGCTCAGTGTCCCTTGTAAAACCCAAACTGCCTGCGAGTGAGATTTCTGTCCAATGCAGAGCTCCCCTCCCAACTCAAGCATCCCATGTTGCCTGAGCACGGCTCCTAATTGTACTCAGTTCTAGACATTTCAGATACAGGGAAACAGACTTGAAGGAAAGTACAAGGATTTGCTCAAGACCACCCAAGTTCCCAGCATTCTGTTTCCTTTTTTTTGTTGTTGTTTTTTTGTTTTTTTGTTATTGTTGTTTTTGTGTTACGCGGGCCTCTCACTGCTGTGGCCTCTCCCGTTGCGGGGCACAGGCTC